>NW_012135081.1:2532113-2559428 GCF_000956105.1 Propithecus coquereli
GATGCGCACCATCTGGGGAATGGACATGCTTGAAGCTCAGACTTGGGGGGGGAGGGGGGCAAGGGAAACATGTAACCTAAACATCTGTACCCCCATAATATGCTAAAATAAAAAAAATAAAAAGAGAGTCTATAGATTTTTATCATGTCTCCATGGGGTTCAAGACCCACCTCTTTTCCCAAAGTTTAACAACCACTGAGACAAAATCTGGAAGGATGGCCACATTTGGAAGCCATGAAGAGAGGGTGAAGGCTATAAAAGTTAGACAAGGATGGAATCCCCAGGCAGTCCCATGGGAGACAGTGGGGTGGTTAAGCTCATGCACTCTGGAATCAGATACATGTGGGCTCAGACCCTAGTGTCTCCATTTATTAACTGTGCTGGCTGTGTGACCTGGGGCAAATTACATCTCTAAGACTCAGTTTTCTCATCTATAATATGGGATGATAGAGCCTACTTCATAGAGTTGTTACAATGATTGAGGTTATCCATACAGTATGCCTCCCTGCTTCCCTGCTGATTTGTGTGCGTGTGTATTTCTATGGTCTCTGTCTCTACACGTGTATTTTGCATTTTCATATTCACTTTATGTCTCTTTCTAGGCCAAGTGCAGGCCCAGAAGGCTCTGAGTTTTGTTCTGTTGTTTTTGTTTTTTCTTTTTTGCGTTTAGGAAAATAATCAGTGTGAGGTGGTGTCCTTGGCTGAATAGTCTTCTTTTGGCTCCTCCTGGGCCTATTTGCCAGCCAGGCTGTCAGCCACATATTTGACTTTTCCATCCAGGGTAGGGAGCAGTAGAGGCTAGCAGCCTGGTGCCTGGAGCCAAGTGAGCCAGCCTGCTTTGGGAAGGAGAGACCAAATGAGCCCTAGGAGGGAGAGCCTGTCTTCCGCAGTGGCCCAGATAGCAGAAGCCTAGGCAGCTGCCTCTGTTGTGATCTACTTCCTTTTGTAATTTGCACAATAGGCCAGAAGATGGGGCTCTTGACCCTGGAGTCAAGGGCCAGAGGCTTTGACATTTTCCCACATTGGAACTGGAGGAAAATCAGATCCATCAGAGCTCCCAGGAATCACCTCTACTTCTGTATTCCTCTCCCTGCCCTGCCCACTTCACTTCTGCCAGGGGTGGGACCTGTCTTCCAGGGGAGTAGGGAATGCGGGCACATTTTTCTTTTGGCCACTATCCTTGGCCCCTTCTGATTTATCACATCACCAGAGTCAGTCTAACTGACTCTTGCCTCAGGTTTCCCTCTCTAATCCATCCTGGCCTAATGGCAGATGATTTCAGAGATGGTACTTCTTTTTTTTTTTTTTTTTTTTGAGACAGTGTCTCACTCTGTTGACTGGGCTAGCTGCAGTGGCATCATCACAGCTCACTGCAATTTCGAACTCCTGGTCTCAAGGGATCCTTCTGCCTCAGTCTCCTGAGTGGCTGGGATGACAGGCATGCACCACCACGGCTGGCTAAGTTTTCAGTTTTTTCTAGAGATGGGGTCTCATTACATTGCCCAGGCTGGTCTCGAACTCCTGGTCTCAAGTTGTCCTCCCACGTTGGCCTCCCAAAATGCTAGGATTACAGACGTGAGCCACCTTGCCCAGCCCTGGTACTATTTTTATAGGACAGAGCTTCTCACCCTCTCAGAGAAACTCTCCCCACCCCATGCCAGTTGCTCTATCACACAATTCTTTATTACTTCATAGTAACTATTATAACTTGTAATTATCTTGTTTGTTGACTTACTTACTGTCTCCCCGTTCCATTGTAAGGCTCATGAGGCCAAGGATCCTGTTTGTTTTATTACTGTTTTCTCAACACCCAACACAGGGCTAGATACATAGGTTCTCAGTAAATGTGTTTTGAATTAATAAATGAATAATTGAATCCCAGCTGAATGACTGCCTGACCTTGAGGAAGCTGCTTAACTTCTGAGCCTCAGTTTTCTTACCAGTGAAATGGAGCAATAACAGAGATGTTATGACTATTAAATGACACAATACATTTATACCACCAAACCCAGGGCCCGCTGCATGGAAGTGTTCCTAAAACCTTCAGCAGTGTCCTACTTTCTGTCATACAAGAAAAACAAAGCCTGAACTAATTAGCCAGCTCTACAATTTGAACGCTGCCTTTCTTTATGACAACTTTTACATCCTATTGCTTTTCTCAATAACTTTCTGCTCTGGCCCAAATTGTGGCTACCCTGAATGGGCCATATGCATTACTACTCTTTTTTAAAAATTATTTTTAATTAATTAATTATATTTTTAGAGACAGGGTCTCACTCTCTTACCCAGGCTGGAATGCAGTGGCACGATCATAGCTCACTGTAGCTTGAACTCTTGGGCTCAAGCAATCCTTCTGCCTCAGCCTCCTGAGTAGCTAGGACTAGAGGCACATGCCACTATGCCCAGCTAAGTTAAAAATTTTTTTTGCAGAGATGGAGTCTTGCTATGTTTCCCAGGCTGGTCTTGAGCTCCTGTCCTCAAGCAATCCTCCTGCCTTAGATTTACAAAGTGCTGAGATTACAGGTGTGAACCACCACACCTAGCCTTGCATTACTACTCTTAAGTCTTTGCCCAAAGCTTGAGATGCTTGCTCTCCTTACCTTGACTCAACTAAATCTTACGCATATTTTCAGACTTAGCTCAAACTCATATCCTCTGTGTCACCTTCCTGAAGTGTCTTTAAGTTATGAAGATCATTTTCTCTTCTGAATTTTTGTAATCTTTGTTGTCTATATTATTCATATGGCTCTTATTCTATGTTGTATTGTTTTGTCATTGTATTAACATATATCTTGTTTCCCACATTAGACTATTAAGCTCCTTGGAGATACATATTTTAGATTTCTCTGTATTTTCAGTGCTACTTAGAATTATATGTTAATAGGTGTTCAACACACTTTTAATTAGGTTGAATTAAGAAGCATGTGTATTTTCTAACCACTTTCTATGTGCCCAGCACTCTTTGAGACTCTGTGGAGTATACAGATGGGCATAAGAAAAATAATCATCACCTTCAAAGACCTTATAATATTGTACTAAGCTAAAGTCAACATATAAAGTACTTAAATAACCACAGCATGGTAACTGCTGTAAGAAAGATCTGAAGTGCTATGAGGATTCTGAGGAGGGAGAGATCACATCTGTTAGAGATGTCAGGAAGAGTGAAATAAAGAAGGGCTTCTTGGAAGAGGTGGCTTTTGAAGGATGGTCAAGATTTTGATGGGCAAAAATGGGGTTGAGGGTGGGATGCAAATTCCAGATTCTAGGGGCATGATTAGGAAAGAGATGGACAGAGAGTGTGGCAAGGAACACTAAAACTCAGAAACTGCACATGGGGCTTACACGGGAGATCAGAAATATGGTTCTGCTTCAGGGATACTGGAGCCCAATCTTGTTTCCAATTTCAGGGCTAATGCAAGAGATGGTATGCAGGGACTAAAACTTTAACATGTACCAGATTGTGTTCCCCAAGTGTAGCTTCTTTGGAGGCTGAGAACTATTTGAAACAACTCTTTTCCCCTAATAATGTGGACTCACCTACAGCCTGTTGTGATAGTACATATAAAACAAAATGCCGCTTTCCTCCTCTTGGGGATACAGAGTTGTTAATAATTTTAGCCAGGCTCTCTTTTCTTTCAAACCCAAATCAAATTGAATGCATTATTCATGATTTTCTAACCTTGTCTTAGATCAGTAGTTCTGTTGTTAAATAATAACTTGCCTTAGATCATTTCTTGGAAAAGTTGGAAGTGTTTTTGTAGAATGACTTCAACAATTATCCTTAGCTCAACTCTGCTTTTTGCTGCCAACCTGAGACTCAGGGAGAACACCTAAGTCATAGTGAGTATGCGAAGGGGCCTGATCACTGCCTGCTTGCTTCTCTTTAATGCTATTTGATCTGGCCTCTAGCTCAGGGATTAACAATTAATTTTAGAAGGCCCTCTCCCCTCCTCCTCAGTTACTTCCTCCTGCAATTCTGAAGGACGTTTTCCCGAAATTTAAGAATCACCTCCTAAGGAATAAAATCAGAATAGGCAAAACCGACCCTTTCCCAGTTTCCAAGGGTCAGGTGCAGCTGCAAATAGAAGTAAGAGATTTTCAATTTCCAGCAAGCAGTTGGAAGGACCTTCAAGCCCAGAGGCCCCTGAAGGGAGGGAGGCGGTTTCCACGGCAACCGGGCCCTGGAGCGGTTGGTTCCTCCGGCTCCCTCCTCCTCCTCCTGGTAGCCCAGGGTACCGCCGGACAGCGTCCTCCCGTGCTCCGCGCCCTGATTGGCTGCAAAGGCCGCTCGCTGATTGGCTGCGGCGGATGCCTCGCGGGCCGGTGGCTATGGAGGCGGCGGCGGTTGATGGTTGACCGTTGGCTCCAGGGTAGGGGTCGCCGCTTGGGTGATCCGCTCAGACTCCACCAGACTGACGCTCTGCCTGGAGCCCGTGGGGGAGACCTAGTTCGGCTTCGCCATGCCGGCCGGGAGTAACGAGCCGGACGGCGTCCTCAGCTATCAGGTAGGGCTCCGCCTCCCGCCCCTCCCCGGGGCTCAGCCTCCTCATCCTCTGCCCACCCTCCTTCCTTCTGCCCCCAAGTCCGGGCTTCCCAGGCCACTCCCTGAGGGCGAGGGGAGGCCAACCCGGGACACCAGGGGGCGCTCCGGGCGGTTGGGGATCCGGCCGGGGTTGCGAGAGGGTGACCTTGGCCCGAACCGGGGAGCCGGCCCATCACTGCCGCATCCTTTGCGCCGCCGAGGAGCCCTGACGGCCGGCGGGCGGTGACCTCTGTTCTCCTAGGGTCTTCCCTGTTGAAAGAGGCCGGCTTCTGGCGTCCCGTTGTCCTGCTGGAACGTGGGCAGAAAGGGTGCCCAGGGACCTTGCACTGGTGGGGCAGGTCTTCTCTTTGTGTTTTTATTTCTGGGGGTTTCAGGTTCCTCAGTGGTTTGAGGAAGAGCTAGAAAGACTGGAGCCTGGGACCAATCCCGGTTAGTGTGGCCAGCTTTGGGAATCCCTCCGCCTCATTGCACAGACACCTGCCAAGTTCTGGGTAGCGAAGCACAAATGGGCTGGGAAAGTGTCGAGGGGTCAGGAACAGGTGCTTGTTTAAGGGAATGAGAAAACCAGGTTTAGTAACTGGTAACGGAACTGTTGGGGTTGCTAATGTAAGAGAAAGCATTGAACTAGGTGTTAGAGTCTGTAGCTTCAAATACTGCATCTGCCTCACACAAGCTTTGTGACCTTGAGTAAGTCACTTGCCTCTCTGAACCTGTTTCCCCATCTATTAAAATGGGAATGCTATATCTGCTTTCTCTACCTCACGGGGTTGTTTTGAGGATCAAACAAGGTGCTATTTGTGAAAAGACTTTGTGAAATAATGTTTGTTGTGTGACGGCCAGTAAGTGAGTGGTAGCTCATTGAATTCTCACTTACCCTTTGCTGTGCAATCAGATGGTGTGGTCACTGCCCTGGAAAGAGGGCTTGAAGGGGAGACAAGTCTGAAGTGGAGGGCTGTGAAGAGGATGATGGACCATCTCAGGAGGGATGACATATCTTGGAAACAAGTGGCATGTTGACGTCAGGGATGGTTTTCAGCAGGGAAAACATTCTGAGTTAGTAGCAAAATGGGTACCAGATGCTGACTGTCTTCTCTTCTTCCTGGTAATAGTTTGCTACTTGAAGAGCCATACTTCCTTCTTTGCTCGCTCAGTCAAAAGGGGAACAATATCTAAAATTTTGGAAAATCTTTCCATATTTAATCCTCTTAAGACCTATTAAGTGCATTTAATCTCTGTTTGAGATACAATGATGAGCAAAAATAGGCAATGTTCTTGCCCTCCTGAAGTTTACCATCTAGTGGGGGAGGGGAGAAGTGTAACCATTTCTAATGAAATAATCACACAAATAAACATATTATTATAAACTGTGATAAGTGCTTTTAAAGAAAGGTAGTGTATGAGTGTGTATAACAGTGGTTCCAGCCTTGGTCTCAGATCAGAGAAGATTTGCTAAGGAAGAAAATTTGAGCAAAGAGCTAAAGAGTGAATAAAAGTCAACTGAAGGAAGAGGGAGATCAAAGGGCCTTGGAGGCAAAGAGAACAACATACACAAAGGTTCTGTCGCAGAAGGGACCACATCTGGTTAGAAGATCTTAAAGAAGGTCAGTGTGGTGGAGCCATAGGGAGTGATGAGGGGAATGGTATCAGATGTATTCTGGGGTCATAACATATAGAGCCACTACAGTCTATACCAAGGGAGTTGGTATTTGTCTGAGGAACAAGGGGAAGCCACTGGAAGGGTTGAAGCAGGGAGGGGAAAGAGGAGGGCGAGAGAGAGGGAGAGAAAGCATGAGAGAGAGAGAGAGAATGAGATTGTGATCAGATTTTCCTGTTGAAAGGTCGCTTTGGCTGCAGTGAGGAGAACAGGCTGGAACGCATGTGAGGAGATAGTGTCCTTAACATCCACAATGTGTCCTGGTTGTAATATTGAGGGCATAATTATGCTTAGGTTTCTGTTAGTGTTCTGTGAAATTCATAATTTGTAAATGCTTCTAGGGTGGGATAGAAAAATAATTATCTCCTTTACATCTAGTTTGTGAAAATTTCATGGGTGATGGTGTGAGGAGAGGAAAAGGAATAGAGTGGGAACAGTAGGACCTCATGAAGGCTGGAGTCAGGTAATGGGCAAATAAGAACCTGAGAGAAAGAAGAAAAAAGAATGAGGGTAGAAGGAGGACGGGAAATGGGGATGACTCAGAGGAGACACAGTCAACCGATTGGCAATTACCAATAAAGCCTCCTGTATACCAACTAGACTGTGTGCAGGGGAGATGGGCCTTGCAAAGTGAGTAGATTGTGTAATTTCATGTAAACAGGTTCCAGACATCACATCTAAATATCATAAGCCTATGCTGCTTTCTCTGGTGTGGACTACTGCCTTAGCCTTCTAAAAGTTCCCTCTGCTTTCTTTCTCGCCCTTCTACAGTCCACTTTCCACATGTTAGCCACAGGGAGCTTCTAAAAACACAAATCAATCAGATCTTGTCATATTCTACCATTGAAAGCCTTCAATGGCTTCCCGGTGCATTTTAGAATAAAATTCAAACTCTTTATCATGGTCTACCAAGCTTTAACATGATCAGGGCCTTGCCCACCCTCCCAGGACTGCCTCTTCTACTCTCTTACCGTGTACCACTTCTCTGGCTTTCTTTCTATTTCTTTAATTTGTCAAGCTCCTTTATACCTCAGGAGCTTTGTTCTTGTCATTCCCTCTGCCTAGGACACTGTTCTACGCAGGCCTTTTCATAACTCACCTTGAATGGCGCCTCTTCAGAGTGGCTTTTCCTGACCTTTACCACTAATTTTCCTCTTTCATATGTTTCTGTTTTATGTTCTGATTTATGTTTCTTAATAGCACATATATTCCATCAGAGTGGGGGGGGGAAGGGGGAAAAAAAGCACAAAGTTCTTGTTTTGATTTCTTGTTTATTATCTTTTCAGAGGCTTCACGAGAGCAGGAGTCAGGCAAAGAATCTTGTCATCTAGCACAGTGCCTGATATAAAATTGGTACTCAATTACATGAGTAAATGAACAACTCTCCCATATCCAAAGCCAAGGTGCCTCTCCTTAAGGAGCTCATGGTCTAGATAGGATGAGCACAGAGCAACAGATGGCCATTACTTGATTACACAAAAGCTCTCCCTTCTATACTGCCATATATTTGCTCAGGTGTTGAAGCTAGAAAATCTTTCCCCTTCTCTCAACCTAGAAAGTTTCATTCTAACCATCAAGATTTGGCTCCATGTCACTCTATCCGAATTCATCAGTTTCCCCTGCTCACAACACCTACCAAGTGCTATCACTTCTCCCATCCACTAACTTATGAAATATGCATATTCATCTCTGCTGCTCACCTGAGGCTCCCTTTGTTGTTACTGTCACGTTAACTTTTATTGAGCACTTGTCACGTGCCAGGCACCGTGCTAAGTGTTTTCCATGAATTATCTCATTTAATGTTCTCTATAACCCTGAGAATTATAAATCTTTATTATCCCCATTTTTCAAATGAGGAAACTGAGAGACAGAGAGGTCAAGTAACTCCTAATAGGTGCCAGAGCTGCCTGTGGCTCTGCCAAATCCAAGGCTGCCTTTCTCCAAAGGATGTGCTTTTAATCACTGAATTACTGTAGGTGTGTCTTTGACATCTAGATCAGTGCCTGGCTCTGAGTGAGCACTTAATAAGTGTTTGAGAAGATAGGAGTGGGAAGAGACTGGTATGAGGGAGACCAGCTAGGAGGCTGTTGGTGTAATTTAGGATAAGTTCATGAAGGCCTCCATTATTTTGATGAGATCTCTGGAAGTGGTTATTGAAATTTTAAGAGTCAATGAGCTCTTAAAGGGTGTAGTAATAGAGTAAGAAGTTCAGAAAGCTTTAGAGAAACTCTCTACTTTGGACTGGAACTGGGGACATGTTATAGCTTCACAGTTCTCCTCATCAGTGCTTTCAGAACCAAGCAGAAGGAGAGGTTGGAGCCCTCAGCATTTGAGCCAAGTGGTGCTGGGAACTGAAAGGAAGCCCAGGGAGGGTGGAAGTGGCAAAGGGGGAAGTAAGTGAATTCGGGCAATTACCAAGGCTTTTATGTGGATCAGGCCTGCTCAGAATGGAAAATTTTGCAAAAATCTTCAGAATAACAAGTCCTGGTAAATGGGTGATAATTGAGAAACATGGCCGACGGGAATAGAGTCACACCCCATGTCTTACGGTGGACCTGAAAAAGCTCCAAGACAAGAGTTCTTGGAGGAGGCCTGAATTCTAGTGCCCAGTGACTCTGGGGTATGTTGGAGCTCAGTAAATATTTGCTGAGTGAATGAATGAATGAACGAATGCTCTGTAGAAAGTAGGTCAACTTTTCTGAGGGTCAAAGTCAGTTTATGGTAAGAAGTCAGTAAATATTTGCTCAATGTTATTGAAGAAAAGTATCAACCATAGATAGCAATTTCTTCTCTCAGCACATTGCAATGTATAACCCATACCCCTCTATCCTCTCCTCATAACATGCTAGGTGTTCTTTACATATGCGAGTACGGGGGAACCTGTGGGCATTCTCTTTACCTGGTCTTACCAGCTCTGCTTTAGTAGGAGAATTGTGGGCTGACTTGCCAAGCAGAGACTTGAGCAGAGAATTGGACAATTCAGGCTGCAAATTTACTTCCTTCAAAATCTGTAGATAATCTTAGCTCATGGTTTGCCTTGACAGGGTACACAGGGCTTATAGGAGTAATCAGGACACAGAAAAGCAATCATGTTTATTCTAAATCTGCTGCTAGGTAACAGCAACAAATCTTAGATAATGGAAAGGTGGGTTGTTACCTATGAGGTGGTGACAAGTTTGCTGGTCTTGGTAATCAGAAGGTCATAATGTATATATTAGTTTTCTGTTGCTGCCATAACAAATTACCACAAATTTAGTGGCTTAAACAACACAAATTTATCATCTTACAGTTCTATGGTTCAGAAGTCCAACACAGGTCTCACTGGGCTAAAAATCAAAGTTTTGGCAGGGCTGTGTTTCTTTCTGGAGGTTCTAGGAGAGAATCTGTTTCCTCCCCTTTTCCTTCTTCTAGAAACCGTCTGCTTTCCTTGGCTCACAGTTCCCTTCCTCCATTCCTTCCTCTATCTTCAAAGCCAGAAACATAGCATTTCTCAGATGCTTTTGTCATCACATCTTTCTTTGACTCTACTCTTCTGCCTCCCTCTTCCACTTTTAAGGATCCTTGTTATTACATTGAGATCACATTGTGGTTTACATACTCCAGGATGATCTCCTTATTGTAAGGGCAGCTGATTAGCAACCTTACTTCCATCTACGACCTTGATCCCCCTTTGCCATGTAAAGTAACATATTCACAAATTCTAGGGATTAAGATGTGCATCTCTTTAGGCGGCCATTATTCTTCCTATTACAATGTACTAACTAGTAATCTGTACTGAACAGGAGTGACTCCAAGTGGGGTTTGATAAAAGAATCACTAAGAAACCAGAGCCATTTTGGAATTTTAGGCCTCTAGCATGCTGCTGAAGAGTCAGAATGGAAAGCTCATGCGTATTCAGGAATTCATGGCCTGGAGGTCTGGAATACCTGCACAAGTCCTCGTGGAACCAATTTTCTTGCTATAGGTTGTCTGCATTGAATGAGGAAATAATTGAGCGCATTAGAGAGTTGGGGATCTGTGGGTCAGATTTAGTGATGGGGTCTATAAGGGGCCAGAATTCAGAGTCTCTGCTAGATGAAGAGGAAGATTGAAATGAGTAAGGAGATGGAAAACTATTGGAGGTCTAGTCAGTAAAGAGGAAGTTTAGAATACAAGGTTCTAGAGCACTAGGATTTAAGAAGGTAATAATGTAGATCTGGAGCTATTCACACTGTGGGCATTAAGCAGTGGTTAGGTGATCTGAGCTCTCCGTAATAACCAGATTTTTTGCTTTTGGCAATAGTAACATATAATGTTAATAAGGAACACAGACAGACTTGACTTGGAGTTCTTCCTATATTACTTAGCTCTCATGAGATCTTAGCCTTGATTTAGGATTGTTCTGAGGATTCAGTGAGGCAATCCATGTAAATCACAATGCTAGGCATGTAATAATTGCTCAATAAATATTTGTTCCTAATACTAATTATATCAACAGTTTGCTCATTAAAAACTCTGAAAGTCAGCCAGGTGCAGTAGCTCATGCCTATAAGCCTAGCACTTTGGATGGCCAAGGTGGGAGGATTGCTTGGGGTCAGGAGTTCGAGATCAGCTTGAGCAAGAGCAAGACCCCATCTCTACAAAAAAAATGGAAAAATTTTCCAGGTGTGGTGGCACATGCCTATAGTTCCAAGTACTTGGGAGGCTGAGTCAGGAGGATCACTTGAGCCCAGGAGTTTGAGGTTGCAGTGAGCTATGATTGTGTATTTAGCTGGGGAAGCAGAGGGAGACCCTGTCTCAAAAAAAAAAAAAAAAAGAAAGAAAGAAAAAGAAAAGAAAAGAAACCCTGAAAGTCATCTCTATATTTGTTGATTTCAAAATGGTTGAATGTATCAGAACTCAATAAACATTTGACTCCTTAGGGAAAAACTGAAAGGGTTTTTTTTTTTTTAATGTCATAACATTTATTTATTTTATTTTTTTTTTTTATTTCAGCATGTTATGGGGGTACAGATGATTAGGTTATGTATGATGCCCTTACCCTCCCTCCCCGCCAAGTCCGAGCTTCAAGTGTGTCCATTCCCCCAGAGGTACGCATGTCACTCATTGTTTGTGCATATGCCCGTCCCCTCCTCCCCCCCTCCCCCTGCCCAACATCTAATACATGTTATTCTTATATGTGCACTTAAATGTTGATCAGCTAATACCAGTTTGATGGTGAGTACATGTGGTGCTTGTTTTTCCATTCTTCGGATACCTCGCTTAGTAGAATGTGTGAAAGGGTTTTTGAGGTAAAAAGTCTGAGACCTATTGCAGGAAAAGAGGTGGAGTTTAGTTGGGCAGGTAGACCACTACATGGGTGCAGAGTGGAGCAGCAGGGGAAGTGTGTCAGAGAGAAAGCTCCCTTCTTTCCCTCCCCTGCAGCCTCTGTGGCTGCTTGCAGGAGCTGGGGCCATTATGTAAGACTCCTTTTAATTTGTCCATTAACTGTAAGTGAGAATCTGGTCTGCTACTCAGCTATAATTCATTCATTTTTCAAGGCTCATAACAATGCTTTCTCTCTCAAGACCTGCCTTGCAATTTCAATGTTTTAATGTGTATTTAACCCCTTTAGTTCTTTTTATCTTATTTAGTCCTAGAGGTAGGCAGTCAAAATCAATTCACATTTATGTGATGGGTCATTGTCAGTGAACTGGGAGGAAATACAGAAAAGAGGATATGTAGAAATAGGGCTTTTTCTGTAGTTCACTCTTCTTTTCCTCCCTCCCTCTTTTCCTTTTTCTCCTAAGCATATATAATGTGTTTCTTATGATTCTAATTTTTTCTGAGTCACAAGCCCCTGTAAGAATCTGATGAAAGTTATGAAGCCTCTCGTAAGAAAAATGCACATTCACACATATTCTCACAGATCCTGTGAAGCTCATTCCCCCTAGAAATCCATGCACTCCAGGTTGAAAAGTCCTTTTTTCCATAAATAATGATAGTATCAGAGGAAATAACAGCCAGCTGGTGAGGAATCGGCAGCAAGCACAGACCTTACAGACCTGATGTTCCTTTCTTTTCATTTTTAATGATTTCAAGCAAACTCTGTATAATTTTCAAGCACATACCAAAGTAGAGAGATTTGCATAATGAATCATCATGTACCAATGACTTGGCTTCAACAATGAACACACCATCTTGTTTCATCTATGTCTCCATCCATTCTCCAAATCTCAGACATCATTTCATCAGTAAAAATTTCAGTGTGTATCACTAAAGATTAAGGACTGTTTTTTAAATGAAATAACTAACATATCACAAGATTATTATTATGCTTAAAAAATAACAGTAATTCCTTAATATAATCAAATATTCATTTAGTTTAAATTTCTATGCCTTTTAATTCTTTTTTTTTTTTAATACTTGGTTTATTTGAACCAGTATCCTAACAAGGTCTACATATTCACATCCAAGCCTGACCTTTTGAATGCTTTGGCTAATGGTTATTGACAGTGGCTCTGTTTTCTTTGGCAAGACAAAGTGGAGGAACAATTAGTCAATGAATTTAGGCTGTGGTTAACCAATCTAAATGAAGGAA
This sequence comes from Propithecus coquereli, assembly GCF_000956105.1. Taxonomy (NCBI): domain Eukaryota; kingdom Metazoa; phylum Chordata; class Mammalia; order Primates; family Indriidae; genus Propithecus; species Propithecus coquereli. The sequence continues at coordinate 2,544,870 of NW_012135081.1, forward strand.
ACTACAAACAACAAGTCAATTTCTTAACCTGAATATTTCAGATGATTAACCTTTCTCTTCATATTTTGCTTTTATAGTCTTGGGGTCAAGAAATCAATCTTCTCTTCCTCCTCCCCTCCCTTTCTTCTTTTAGATTCCCACTGTGTTTTGTGCTGTGTCAGGTGTCTGTGGACAGTACTAAGTACTGTGATTCTCTGGATATTAAAAACTAGTGGGGAAGCCAACATGAATAATTATTCATATATATAATTTTCATATATATGGTTTTATGAGAAAATATATGATCAAATATCAAAGAGTTCATAAAACTGAAAAATATTCATTGACATTTATTAGGTACTTACCATGTCCTGTACATTGTACTGGGTGCTAGATACATAGTGGTGAACATAAGACACTTGTGCTCCTAGAACTTACAGGAGCACAAGTTACAGTGCTAAGCTACTGTATTGGGTGCTGGGAAAACAAGGATGAAAAATACGTGGTTCTGGTTCTCAGGGAATTCATGATCTAAAAGGTAAGCTAGGTAAGCAAATAACCACATGATTCCAAAATACAGCTAAGTTTTTTCTGCTTAAAAATTATTCCTCAGGACTTTTAGTGAGAGTCTTAACAACTTAGCTGGAAGTGAAAACTGATATTCTTTGGGAAATCGTGTTAATTCACTCAAAGGATCCATGGTGATGAGGAAGACACTGATGTTAAAAGTGCATTTGAAGATTTTGAATACCATTATTTCATAAAAATGTGAAAAAAGTAATATTTCTAAATTAATATATTATTTTATATATATGTAATTTTTGAGTTTCATCTCCAAATATTTTTTAGTATGTATCTCTAAAAGGTAAGGATTCTTGAAAAAGAAGCATAGTATCATCTAAAGAGAAAATGATTTCTTTAATATTATAAAAGTTCTAGTCAATATTCAAATTTCCAATTGTCCCATATGTCATATTTTTAATTTTTAAGTTTTTAAATACTTGATTTTTTAGGAACAGTTTTATGTTCACAGTAAAATTGAGAGGAAGATGCAGAGATTTTCCATATACCTCCTGCCCCAACACATGCCTAGCTGCCCTCATTATCAACATCCCCCACCAATTTGCTATAATTGATGAGCCTACATTCATACATCATCATCACCCCAAATCCATATTTTACATTAGGGTTCACTCTTGGTGGTGGACAGTTTCGTGGGTTTGAACAAATGTATAATGACGTGCGTCCACCATTATAGTACCATACTACTATTTTCACTGCCCTAAAATCCTCTGTGCTCTGCCTATTCGTCCTTCCCTACCCCAACCCCTGATAACCTCTGATCTTTTTACTGTCTCCATAATTTTGCCTTTTCTAGAATGTCTTATAGTTGGAATTATGTAGTATGTAGGCTTTCCAGAATGGCTTCTTTCACTTAGTAATATATATTTAAGGTTCCTCTATGTCTTTTCATGGCTTGGTAGCTCATTTTTTTCTAGAACTAAATAATATTCTATTGTCTGCATGTACCATAGTTTAGCCATCTACCTACTGAAGCACATCTTGGTTGCTTCCAAGTTTTGCTAATTAGGAATAAGGCTTTTATAAACATCTGTATTCAGGTTTTTGTGTGGACATAAGTTTTCAATTCTTTTGAGTAAATACCTGAGGAGCACAATTGCTGGATCATACGATAAGAATACGTTTAGTTTTGTAAGAAACTGTCATTTGCATTCACACAAGCAGTGAATGAGAGTTCCTGTTGTTCCACATCCCCTCCAGTATTTGGTGCTGTTGGTGTCCTGCATTTTGGCCATGCTAATAGGTATGTAGCTAATGTTTTTTCAAGCTTCCATTTTGTTTGAATCAGGAGCCAAATAAAGTCTACACATTGAGATTGGTTCATTGTCTCTTATAACCCAGCTCTAATTCCTTTTAGTAGAAAATGGTATTTTAAGAGACCATAATCTAAGTGCTCATAACACTCATTGCTACTGGTTCATCTTACTAGGCCTTTTGAGAGGACAGAGTCTGGATTTTGCTGACTGTATTCCCATCGTGTTGTTTTTCATGAAATGCTGTTTTACTGTATTTTCAGTAACTTAGCATTTGGATTTAGAGGCTTGATCAGATTCAGGGAAAGTTTATTTGGTAAGATTACCTTATGTGTGGTGGTATGGTCTCCCATTAGGAGGCATATAATGTCTGGTTGTCTCTCTTCTGTGATGTTAGCAGCTGTTGAACATCAGTGCAATCCATTAAAGATTACAAAATAGTGATGTTCTATCATTCCTTTTTTTTTTTAAGACATTTCTTTTTCATTTATTCTCTTCCATAATGAGAAACTTTTCTCATCTACTCTATGGTACCACTCTATGGTATAATTTATATAGGAAAACTCCAAATAAATTATTAACCAGTTTTCAAAATAATGAGTTGGTTTATTAGCATTATCCTTCAATAGTTACCAATTAGTTAATTTTTAAAGTGACATTGTAAGCTCATGGATCTTCATATATTTGTTATATTCAGTCTGTGGCAGGTTTTACCTTTTTTGATGCTCAAATTGTCCTGTTTTGGCAAGGGACCACTTTAAGTTGGCTTCTGAGTCCTTTTCACACAACTCTAGTTGTCTTTGAGTGCTTCTTCACTGTCTGATATGACATTTAGACTCATCTAGTACATTTCCTGCTGAGACCTGTGACCAGGCATTTCTCTGAGGAGCTCCAATTCTTTTTATTAGAAAATGGTATTTTAAGAGACCACAATCTAGGTGCTAACGATACTCATTGCTACTGATTAATCATTTTTTTAGGCCATTTGGGTGAGCAGAGCTAGAAAATATAAAATTTATAAATTTAAAAACATTTAAAAATAAAAATACATCATATAGTCTTTTTTTTTTGAGACAAAGTCTCACTCTGCTGCCTGGGCTAGAGTGCCATGATGTCAGCCTAGCTCACGGCAACCTCAAACAAGCGATCCTCCTGTCTCAGCCTCCCGAGTAGCTGGGACTACAGGCACGTGCCACCATGCCCGGCTAATTTTTTTCCTATATATAAATTTTAATTGTCCAGCTAATTTCTTTCTATTTTTAGTAGAGATGGGGTCTCGCTCTTGCTCAGGCTGGTCTCCAACTCCTGAGCTCAAACGATCCACCTGCCTCTGCCTCCCAGAGTGCTAGGATTACAGGCATGAGCCACCGCGCCTGGCCCATCATATAGTCTTGTTGGTACTTCCAATTCAAGTTCAGGACTACATGGTTTTTACTTACCTTTTATCTCATTACTACAACTATATCTCCTTTCTCCCCTAGTGAGAATCCCAGTTCTCAATCACATTGGGAGTGACAGAATAAATTCACATAGCTACTCATTTATCTCACAATTCACAATGGCCTCAGAATACCAATACCAACACTACAATCAACAATATGATAACTAAATAGTAGTTTAAGATCTTTTAAAATTCTTTTTTTCCCTTAAGAGTATATGCCACTAAGGATGTTTGTTTTAATGTTACTTGGAATAATTTCTCTTGGAATAGTTGTCCCATCAATTTGGCCTTTGCTTTCATTTTGTCTTTGATTTTTGGAAGTTGCTTTTTTTCATAAATGCCATGGAATATTAAGGGAGCTGCTTTTTAAATTTTTTGATAGAATTATGTGAATTATTTATAAAATAAGGTATATTCAAAGAAGTCTAACTTCTTTCCTTGTCTCTTCTATCCTATTCCCTCCCTCTTCTATAGGTAACTCTTTTTAAAATTTTTTTTGTGGCTTATTCTTCTTTTATTTATTAATTTTTGATTTATTTATTTTTTTTGAGATGGAGTCTTGCTCTGTTGCTCGGGTTAGAGTGCCACAATGTCAGCTTACGCCACAGCAACCTCAAACTCCTGGGCTCAAGGGATCCTCCTGCCTCAGCCTTCCAAGTAGCTGGAACTACAGGCACACACCACGACACCTGGCTAATTTTTTAAATATTTTTAATAGAGATGGGGTCTTCCTCTTGCTCGGTCTGGTCTTGAACTCCTGAGCTCAAGCAACCCTCCCGCCTCAGCCTCCCAGAGTGCTAGGATTACAGGTGTGAGCCACCTCGCCCGGCCCCTTTATTTGTTTTTAAATATAAGCAGATACCTGTATTCCAATACCTCTTCTTAGATAGATAAAAGGTAGAAAATGATACAGTTTTTTTCCTCCTTGCTTTTTAAACTTAATGTCTTGGAGATTTTTCCATGATAGTAATAATATGTAATTTTAAATACATCTATAAAGCTAAATTCATAACTTAAACATTCTAAGTAGACATTCAACTATTTTATTTACTTCCCTAAAAGTTTGTTTATTCAAATTGGCCTCAAAAACTTTTTTTGAATCTTCTCATTGGGAAAATGTATTGCCTTATGTTCAAGATTGTCTTATTTGGGGGCATAGATAATAACTACAAAATAATAACATTAGAATAGTAAGCTGGAAATTTGAGCAGAATCTGGAAGGAAAGTGAGGATTTAGTTTGCTAGAGGGTTTGGGGAAAGGGCATGTTAGATGACCAGATGACCAGACAGTATGAGCAAAGGCATGAAGGTGGAAATGTGTGTAGTGCCTTTGGGATCAGTCAGCCTGGCTGGAGTTACAGATTTTAGAAGGGAAATAGATTGGCAAGGAAATCAGCTTAGAGTTTTTTGAGATAATTCAGGGTCTTGTTTTTAAAATTTACAAATAATAATTGTACATATTAATGAGGTACCTAGTAATGTTTCTATACATAAAATGTATACTGATCAAATCAGGGTAATTGGCATATCCATCATTTCAAACATTTGTCATTAGTTTGTGTTGGGAACATTCAATATCCTCCTTCTAGTTATTTGAAACTATATAATATTAATATATTATTGTTAACTATAGTCATCCTACATAGACTAGAACTTACTACTCTTATCTAGCTATAATTTTGTATCCTTTAAAAAATCTCTCCCTTTCCCTTCCTTCTTCTTCCCTTCTTAGCCTCTAGTATCCTCTGTTCTATTTTTTTAGTTCTATGAGATCAGCTTTTCTTAGCTTCCACATATGAGTGAGAACATGTGGTGTTCCTGGCTTATTTCACTTAACATAATGTCCTCCAGGTCCATCCATGTTGCCGTGAATGACAGGATATCATTCTTTTTTATGGCTGAATAGTATTTCATTGTGTATATATACCACATTTTCTTTATCCATTCATCTGTTGGACATCTAGGTTGATTCCATGTCTTGGCTATTGTGAATAGTGCTGCAATAAACATGGGAGTGAAGATGTCTCTTTAACATACTGATTTCCTTTCCTTTGGATAAATTCCCAGTAGTGGGATTGCAGGATCATATGGTAGTTCTATTTGTAGTTTTTTGAGGAACTTTCATACTGTTCTTCATGGTGGCTATACTAGCTTACATTCCCACCAACAGCATATGAGTTCCCTTTTCTCTGTATCCTTGTCGGCATTTGTGTGTGTGTGTGTGTGTGTGTGTGTGTGTGTGTGTGTGTGTGTCTTTTTGATGATAGCCATACTAACTGGGGTAAGATGATACATCATGGTGGTTTTGATTTGCATTTCCCTGATGGTTAGTGATGTTGAGCATTTTTTCACATATTTTTTGGCCATTTGTATGTCTTCTATTGAGAAATATGTATTCATTCTTTCAACAAAGATTTACTGAGCGCCTGCTATATGAAAAGTGTGTGTTGGTATACAGTAGTGAGGAAGACAGATACTGTCCCTCCCTCAAGGAGCAGAAAGAGACATTACTAAGGCGAACCGCAGTGTGCTACGAAGGTATATAAATGGCGGGGGCGTGGGGGATGGGGTTGCCTAGCTTAGTTTGGAAGTGAGGGGGTAGTTAGGGAAAGATTCCAAGGAAGTGCATTTAGGCTGAGATCTAAGAGATGATGAATAAGTATTAGCTGCCGGTAGTGAGGATGGGAGTGTCAGGGAGATAATGTTTCCAGGAAGGGAGAGCAGCACTCAGTAAAGAAGGTGGGTGTGGTTCCAGAACCGAAAAAGTGCCCAATATGACTTAAAGCTGCGGTCCCCAACCCCCTGGGCAGCAGACCAGTATCAGTCCGTGGCCTGTTAGGGACTGGGCACAGATCTCCCCGGCCCCACCCCAGCTCCTTCCGTCTATGGAAAAATTGTCTTCCATGAAACTGAGGAAGCGGGGAGGAGGGGGCACAGCAGGAGGTGTGCGGAGGAGGTCAAGGGAGCAAGGGAAACTTCATTGGCATTTACAGCTGCTCCTCATCGCTCGCATCACTGCTTGAGCTCCTGACCCCTGCCCCCTCATGGAAAAATTGTCTTCTGTGAAACCGGTCCCTGGTGCCAAAAAGGTTGGGGACCACTGAAGGGCTGGAGATTGTGGGGTAGAGTGGATGACAGATGAGATTAATTTTTAGAGAAATCGCAAAGGAGAACTTGATAAGAAAAGGGAGCTCCCTTAAAGTATATGGTAGGCCCTCTGTCCATGTGGAATGAGTAAATAAGTAAGTTTGAAATTTCAGATGCAGGCTAAGAAATGATGGTGCCATGGTAGGAATAAATAAATGAGCGCAGGGTGCTAATTTTGGAAGGAAGGTTAGTTTAGTTTTAGACACACATGGATCGTGAGGTCTGGCATTTCAGTGGCTTATCAAATACTGAGCTACACACTTTCAGGCTGCTGTTGAAAGTGTAAGACTCAAGCTAGGGAAACAAAAAGGTAGAGAGCTCTTCCTTGGGAATTATGGTTAGAGGAAGAAAATGAGCCTTAGGATGAGACAGAGAAGACCTGCTAAGAGGAGCAGGATGGAGAATTTCAAGACAGCATGGTAAACAGGCTCAAATACTGCGAAGAGGTTGAGGAGGCTAATTTACACCAAATGAAACAACCTGTTTGACAACACTTGCAAAACACCAACATGTTACACAGAGGTATAGGTGGAGTGGGTAAGCAGAAAAGGCATGGGATCTGCAGTCAGAAGACCTGGGCTCAGTCAAAGCTCTGCATGTTACCGCACTTGTGACCTTGGGCCATAATTACTTAGTGTTCTCCAAGTCTGAGGCTGCTCATTTATAGAATGAGAAAGAAAATGGCTGCCATACTTGCATCTAAAAGGTATTGTGAGGTTCAAATGTAAAATTACATGTAAACCATTGTGTTTTCCCCCAAGTATCTCAAAAGGGTCTGGCATACACAAGGTATTTAGGTGAGTGTTTGAATGAATGTATGTGTATTACTATCACTACTTATTTGTGTTTAAACAGAGACCAGATGAAGAAGCTGTGGTGGATCAGGGTGGGACCAGTACAATTCTCAACATTCACTATGAGAAAGAAGAGTTGGAAGGTAAGAACTGCCATTCTTTGTGATCAGGGAAACTGGTGAGAGGCAGCCTGGTGTGGGAAGATCTGGCTCTGTCATCAGGAGACCTGAGTTTGAGTCGTAACTCCTTCTCACTAGCTGTAAGACCTTGGGGAAAAATAATTTTCTTTAGCCTCAATTTCCTCATCTGGTAAATAAAAGTAGGGGTAATGATATCCCTACCTGGCAGGGATATCATTAGCATCTCATCGATAGCATGTCAGACAGTGCTTTGAGCACTGCAAAGTCTAATATAAATATTAACAAATAACTTGTTCCTTGGGAATGTGAAGTTCTCAGTTCAGTGCACTGGTTCTTGAAAACTGCCTGGAAATACATGCAAAATTTCAAAAGAAAATAAAATACAAATAGTTTTAAAAACTTGGTTTGGCTATAAAACCCCATTTTTACCCCATTTCCTGTATTTGCTTTGTCTAACGATACCCATTTCTGCCTGGTATTCCCATCTAAACAAGAAAAGGGGAAACAGGAGTACGCCTGTGACATACTCCTAAGAGCTTACAACACAAAGTTATACAAATACCCAACTGGAGTGGAAGGAAGGAAGAGGAATTTTTGTGGACCTGTCTAGTTGACCTTATTAAGGCTCTTCTTCCTTTCTTTGCTCCCCATATGACATGTGTGGTGTCCTGCTTTCCTTTTTCCCTGGGGCCTAGTTGGAGCATTAGCAGTTGGACGCACACCTGGCCATGGTTTCCTGATTACCGGTGATGCTCAGTTTTATAAGAGAAAGGCTTAAGTCCAGTACAGCTTTAATGAGAAGCCACGTTTGGCTTAAAAGCCTTTGTGAAATCTCTGGAGCATCCCCTGCGATGTTGAGGCTATGATACAGCAACTTTCTGATGCCCGAGACAGCATGTGAAATGTTCTCTCTGTACTGCTTGTTCCCGTGACGATTTTTTCATCAAAGTTGTACAACCCCCAGAGAAAAATTGTCCTTTGGATGGGGAGAACGGAAGCTGTAGAGGCTGACTCAGCCTTTGGGTCTGTTACCATGAGAACTTATGTGGGTGGCTCTGTGGAGGTCAATGGTGTTTGAGGATATCAAGGTCAAATTTTCCAAGTTATTTTGACCAGATGGAAGAAGAGCTAATGTGGGTTTCAGCAATTGGGAAAGAGTGGGAGAAGGAAAGGGTGTGGAGTGGGAGGCTAACGTTTGTTGAATGCCCCTTGTATGTTAGGCATTAGATTAGGTACTTTATACGAGTTGTCTTTTTCATCTTTATAGTACTTCAGGCAGGTAGGTATCATTATCCCTACTTTACACATGGGGAAACGGCTCAGGATCATATAACTTAATAGCTGGTGAGGCTGGGATAGAATCCTGCTTTTTTCATTCTGCCATACTGCTTGCAAGGGAGGACAGTATCTGGCATTAACCACCCAATTTTAATATCTTGCTCCATCATATAAACATTTTTATATGTTGCTTCTGCTTCTTCTTCTGTCTGGATAATCCTGTGGTCTCTTTGCCCTTTCATGGCACCTCAGGGGCGTGTTGTTATCAGTTTAGTTACCATCTAGCAAGCAACCACTTGACCTTTGCCCTCAGCAAGGAGGTAACCATTTATGAACACTCTTGTCTAATTGGCAGTAGAAAAATAATCCTGGGCAAGCTCTCTTGAATCCTGAGGTCTGGTTCCATCCACGAGGTCAGCTGAGTAATTGGCAGCAAGAGCAACTCTCCAGATGACATCATCTGTTTCTTATGCTTGCTCTACTTTGCCGTAAAAGAAAGCCGCCTATGATGATGGCATTGCTAGGGCATAGTGTGTTGGGGAATGGTCCTTTATACATAGACTTTTCTGAAAACTAGAATCTTGTTCATGCTAGCACTTTTTAAAAAAGCACTGCAGGCAAATGAAGGACAAATGGTGCCTACTCCTCAGGCCTGTTGTGGTTCTAGAGCAACTCTGGAGAAGAGAAGAGGGAATTGAGATTTGCTGTATGGCTGGCTGTGCTGTGGGTTCCCCCCAGTCTACTCTGAAGAGCAGCCCTAGCACTCAGTGAGGCTGTACTCAGGGTGGCGTTGCCTCCTGAAGGTGTAGAATAAAATCAGTCCCATTTTGAAGGAAGACAGAAGTAAACTGTGTTCTAATTCAATATACATGCCATGATACAAGGTTCTGTGGCTGCAGAAAAGTCTCTGGGTCTTCCTTACCCTTTATTCCATACCTTCTATGCACATGAGCTTTTTACCTATTCCCTTACCCCATTTGCAGAACTATTTCTGAGATTTAATCTCTGGACATTGTAAGAAGCTTTGTAAATGTGAGCCTTTTTGCATAATTTAGTTTTATCAGCAAGAGAAGTTACATTAAACCACGATGTTGCTTTTTTCGTGTGTATGAGAAAACAAACATTAGAGTAGCTTTCCAAAGATAAACTCAAGAAGAGCAAGAGTTTATGATGTATTTCAGTGAACTCTCCTAGTCCCAGAGGAACATGGGGCAGTAGCTTTAGTTAGAGGAATGGCTCTTTCCATTTTTTTCTGACAGATCATTATTCCTGATTAACTACTAGATTTATGATTCTTGGAGTAAGTTTAATGCCTTCTAATAAGTTTTTAACAGAGGTAAGAGCTATTTGATCATATTTGAAACTTAAAAAAAAGGCTCACATCTGCTTCACATGTTAGATTCCCCACTGTGGTTATTGACTTTGAGTCAACCTTAGGCCCAGAGGAGCAGAACACCCTGTTGTATGTGCTAATGAGCTCTGTGTGAGTGCTTGGCAAACAGTGTGCATGTACTGTATTGTATGCTGGTAGGCCCAATCTCCATCTGCAGGGTGGGTCACACCTGTGGTTTCTGTCCTGCTCCACAAGACTAAGTGCTAGTTCACTAATGATTGTTCTCTGTATGTGTGTACATACATATTTTAAATATATACACTAAGATTATACCTTTCCCATACGTTTTACTAAAATGGAATACTTTATTTGCACACAGATAGCCCCAAAAGACTAGGTTTGATGCTGAATGGAAGAAAGAATGGGGAATTAGTTGGGAAGAAATGGGATTTGGATGGGTTGGTAGGTAGCTGAGGGGGGCAAAGACTGTAGGTAGTAGAGCAGTTGAATGGCCAGCAGAGTGACCCCAGGATTAGTTTGTTGAAATCATTGGACTGCCAGAATCCAGTTAGATGGACTGGATTTTATTGGTGCTATATTCATCTCCTAGTATTTATTCATTTATCATCTTTTCTGCTAATTTCACTCAGAAAATCCAAATCCCTGCTTCAGAATCCCCAGCCTAAAAACTGATACCTAATTTTCTGACAGCCACTTTATCCTTCTTAGCTCTGACTCCCTGCTGAGCTTGTTTTCATTTCCACCTGTCTCTCTGGTATTTTCAAAAGGCAGGTGCTATGATTGGCTAATGTTTGTGAGACTTGATTGGTCCAAAAAGACCTCTTAGAGAAGGAAGTCTTCTTTCTCTAAGATTTAAGCTTTGCCCTACTTCCTGCAGAATCATCAAAGGCATCTGAAGGATGTCTTCCCCATTATGCCTGAGAGCTGCCTAGTGGGAATTTAGGTATCAAGCAAAACCATACGTTATTCACTCAATACACATTTACTGAGCCCTTTCTATTGTTTCTTTCTGTACCAATAGGTAAGGATAGTGAGAAAAATTGAACCATCGTATGTTCTCCAAAGAATGACCTAGCCTGAACCTTTCCTAGGTCTTGAACGTTAGAACCTGAGAGGTCACTTGGTCCAGCCCTCTTGTTTTACTTTAATAGTGACAGTGAGTAAGTTAACCAATAAGATGAGATCTAATAACACAGGTTCTAATACCCAATCACTGCCTCTTCAATTTCTCCTTTAAAATTAAATAATACTAGTAATATACCAATGTCACCCCAGTGGAAGTATTTGAAATGTGCTCAAGGAGAAGTAGAGGTTCTAGCCTGGCCAATAATCCTCTGGGGGTTTTCAGGGAAGGGGAAACCTGTGGTTGGGATGGTTCTATTGAAAAACTGGAAGTCATCCCTCACTGGGGCTGTTCTTAACTTAAGTCCAGCTATACTTAGATGCACCAGATTTTACAATACCCAGGTCACTACTTAGGGGTGAATTGAAGTGGTTGTCTAGGATCTAATTATACTTTTCATAGCCCATGAATTCTGCATGATCTGCCCCTGCCTATCTTTCTGCCCTTTCCCATCTCCTTTCCTTCCTTTTTCCACCTTGCTCTGGCCCTAGCAGCCATCCTTTTGCCTTGAAACAAGCCGCTCATATTCCCACATTAGGGTCTGTGTACTTGATCTTCCCTCTCCTTGGAATATTCTTCTCCCAGGTTTTCTCATGTCTTCTTCTTCACTCAGATGTCCCCTCTAATCATTTTAGCTCAAGGCTCCCTTCTCCACCCTATCCCTACTCCACACACTTGAGCACTTTACCTTATTTGGTTCATAGTAATTATCAATATTTAAAATAATATTTTTTTGTTTTCATGATGTCTGTCTCCCCCAACCAGAATATGTATTTTTTTTTTTTTTTTGAGACATAGTCTCACTCTCTTGCCCTGGCTAGAGTGCCGTGGCATCAGCCTAGCTCACAGCAACCTCAAACTCCTGGGCTCAAGTGATCCTCCTGCCTCAGCCTCCTGGGTAGCTGGGACTACAGGCACATGCCACCGGGCCCGGCTAATTTTTTCTATTTTTAGTAGAGATGGGGTCTCACTCTTGCTCAGGCTGGTCTCGAACTCCTGAGCTCAAGCAATCCTCCCGCTTCAGCCTCCCAGAGTGCTAGGATTACAGGCGTCAGCTACCGCGCCTGGCCTCAGAATATGTATCTTGAAGACTTTATGCTGTTCACTACTATATCCCCAGCCCTTGGGACAGGACCTAGCACAATTAGGTGACCCCAGACTGCTGCTAATGCCACTGCCCTGTGGGTTGATTTCAGTAGTGTACTACAGGGACTTCATTAACATGCTGTAGTGGAACATAATTAGTTAACAAATGGTATTTTATTAAGATGGTATTCAATTTGGTCTTTTCACACTTTATACACTTTATAGTTTATCCTGATAATGTTTGGAATTCCACATCTTAGCAGATGACCTCCTCTGGCTCTATATTTCTGTTTCTATGAAGTTTCAAGATGACTACGTTATGTTCAGACATCTGCCTGTTAAAAATGTCCTGAGATGTGCATGAGGCAACACAGGACCATCCTGAGACAGGATGAGGGTAAGAGGTGCGATTCCTCTAGATACTAAAATATTTCATCCTCTTGCCTCTCAACATTCTAACAAATCTCTGGCCATCCTCTCCTCTAATCCTCACTGATTCTTTTTTATTTTGTTTCATCACCGTGGAATCTGGAAAACAGGGGAGGGCAAATAAGAGGAGGGAGAAAGGGAGAAAGGGGTGTTAGAGTGGCACCCGATGCACTTTAACCCCACTTGGAAGTGGAGAGCACTATGAAGGAAGTGGGTGCACAGTCTTTAGGAAACCCCATTGCAGGGAAAAGAAGATGAGGACATGGCAACTCTTCCTGTAAAGTTTCCGTCTCTGGGAAGTCTTTTCTAATTAAGCTTTCCATTGTCAGATCAGTCAGGACCTTCTCCATCCCCCCCGTGCCCTGGTGAATGCTTATTCACCCTAAGCACATTCACTTTCGCTACATGTTCCTTTTGTGGCCCCTTTCTGCTCAGAGTCAGAGGCCTTCTTAGGTCAGATTGTGTATTCCTGCGGACGCCTAAAGGGTTATGCTCCTGGGGGATGCATTTAGGAGAGATTCCATTTGCTGAACATTTGTGAAACAATGACTGGTGTAAGACATTGTGCTTGGTTATGTATGGTTTCTGAGAGGAAGGTCTAATCTGGGATGTTGGGGAGCTCACAGATGAATAGCGGGTGATAAGATAGATAGCTGCTTAACTTTAATGCAAGGCAGAAAATAAGTGCATGAGAAAAGGGCTCTGGGAATTTAGAGGAAAGAGGTGGCACATCTGATTGGGAAAATCAGAAATAATAAAGAAGGAAGGTATATTTGCAATGAACTTTAAATGAGTCAAGACAGTGTCCAGAGAGCATTGGCACATTTGTGGAATAGCAGTTTGGTTCAGGAAGAGAAAAGAATGTGAGATGTTGGTGGGTACAGCAGCCAGGGCCATAAGGAGGGGACAGAGTCAAAACCAGGCATTCTGTGCTGGGGTAGTTGCAGAAGTTGTACATCTCTAAATTTTTTTTCCTAGACTGTTTATTCTATGTGAGCATGTGGGGTTTCCACCTTTATCTCGCTTGAGCTGATCACTCAGTTATCTTAGAGGTCTTTCCTTTTATTTTCCCATTGAATGTAAAATTTGTACTAAAGGAAGGAAAGACTAGAAAGGAGTCTGGAGACTGAGCATGAAGAGTCCTGAATTTGCACAGGTGAGCCATGATCAGAGCTGTGACCAGAAAGCTCAGTTTGTAGGCTTAAATGGTTAAATTAGTGTGGAAGGCAGGAAGGAGGTTCCTGCTTTGTTAAAATAGGAGGAAAGAAAGGCTCAATACCCCTAATCTATAGGATGTACAATGAGGGGCAAGGGAATAGAGCTGGAAATCTAAGGGAACTCTGAGGTTTCAGTCCTTGAAAATTGAGAGAATGGCAGTGCCACGAACACAAACACGGAAGAAATGAGTATGAGCTGATTCGAGATGGAGGATGGTGAATTTTCTTTGGGACATGTTCGATCACTGTAGATAAAGATTTGGAGGTCATTGTAGAAGTGGACTTTGAAGTCAGGAGAGTGGATAGCACTAAAAGCAGAGAAGAAAAGGGCCAGGGACAGAAACCTGGGAAGCCGTGCCTTGGTGGACTGTGGAGGGATAGAGAAGCACCGTCAGAGTGCAAGTGAACCAGAAGAGGGCAGTGGTGTGGGAGCCAAGTGAGCCCAGAGCATCATGGAGGAGGACTTGGCTGAGGATACTGCCTGACACATGGGGAGTTCTCAAGAAAATCTTTTGAGGCTGGTCTGAATGTAGTGAGTTGTCTCAGCTGATTTTCACAGTCAATTGCAGATTGAACTCTGTTCTACTCGCTCCCTCCTTCTCACTACTGTACTTGACTAGTCTTTTTTTTTTTTTTTTTTGAGACCGAGTCTCACTGTGTTGCCCGGGCTAGAGTGCCATGGCGTCATCCTAGCTCACAGCAACCTCAAACTCCTGGGCTCAAGCGATCCTTCTGC
>NW_012135081.1:2559874-2568402 GCF_000956105.1 Propithecus coquereli
AAAGCGAGACTCTGTTTCAAAAAAAAAAAAAAAAGAAAGTCTTTTGAATAGAATGGAGAAAGATGTAAGATGATAGAGATTTGGTGATTAAGTGGTGTCTGGTGTCCCTGATGAAGGCAGCTTCAGTCGAGAGTGGAGTCAGAAGCCACATGGAATGAGGAATGGTGAGGAAAGGGAGTTAGGTTGGTTACTGTTCTTGAAAGTGGTTCGACGGAGAAGGAAAGAGGACAGGGCAGGACCTTGGGAGAACAGCACTGTGGAGGGAAGGTTTCTTTTTAAGATACATCAGGAGAAACCTCTGGAAGGGATGTTTGGAAAGAAGAGACTGAAGATAACTGAAGCAGTAGGACTCCAGAGTAGGAGGTGATGAGGTCAAGAGCCACGCCCATTAGCTTGTCAGAGGAGAAGCTGGGGCAGAGCGAGCCAGCTTGAGATGGGAACATGAAGGGCTGAAGTCTTCTTGGTAAAAATCTGAAGTAAGGTCACCTGCTCAGAGGGAGGGAATGTGGATAAGGTTGTGGATTTGAAGACAGTGGCTAAAGATTGGAACAGCTTCTGAAGCAGAAGATGTGGGGAATGGGCCTGAGATCTAGAGTGCTGAGCAGCAGTGACCCTGCAGAAATGGAGGAAGACCCAGGCACTGTGTGTTGGGTGTGGGAGCGGCCCTCAAGCTACTGATTCTGGCTCTAAGCTTGGAAGGAAGGCAGAGGAATCAAGGTGGAGGTGACAGAGGTCTGGAAGTCAGGATCAAAACAAAAAGGTTTGTAGAAGGCAAGAGGGAACAGGAGAGGATCTCTTATTTTTTCATGTTCCTTTCTCTTTGTACAGTATTTAACATCTCTCTTTAACCCCAGCCTCATGCTCTTGTAATTTATAACTAGTCTTTCACCACTATTCTAGATTGTATATTCTGCAATGCAGAAAAAAATAATGGAAGCTGATCCTAGAATGTATTGGCTGCTAAAATTTATTCCAGGCATTGTGTTAAGAATTTTATATATATTATCTTATTTACTGCTTATGAAAACTCTATGAGTTTAAAAAAAACTTGTAGTATCTTTTTAAAGATGAGTCATAGAAAGATTAGATAAATTATTCAAGGTCACATGGCTAGTGGCTGATGGAATTAAATTTTGGACCCAGGCAGGCTGACTTCTAAACTGCCTGCCTGCCAAGACTTGCCACAATTGTCATAGAGCGACTGTATTGTCTTTTTTTAAAGTTACTCAGTCATACTGTTGTAATAATACTAACATCGATATTAGCCTTTACAGTTTGCAAATCACATCCACACACATTATTTCTTTTGATCTTCATGACACCCTGTGAGGTTTGCAGCTACGTGCAGGACAAAGGAAGAGACCTTCAACTCCTAGGTCTCTGTATCTTTAATCTTGGAAGTCTTTGAAGTTTTGTCATTCCAAAGTTGTGACCAGGCCAAATAACTGCGATCTTTTTTCTTAAGTATGCCAGGCTTCTTTTACTAAAGAAGTTCTCTCCATAGACCTTCTGCTTCTTTCCAGGTCACAGAACTCTATATGTGGGAGTTCGGATGCCACTGGGCCGGCAGAGCCATCGACACCATCGCACCCATGGCCAGAAGCACCGGAGACGAGGGCGGGGCAAAGGAGCCAGCCAGGGGGAGGAAGGCCTGGAACCCCTGGCCCACGGTAACAGCTTTGAGAGAGAGAGGGCGAGTGTCCATGGCCTGAGGTGTGGTGAGGCTGAGGGGACATTTGAGGGACATAAGCAGGTGGTCTTGATTCTCTAGCCCTATTATAGGGTTTTCAGAGCTTACTTTCAAGAAGAAGAAATGTGTCTAAGCATCAAAATTATCTTCATGAAAACTTCACAGTTCAGGCCCTCCAAAATCAGTACCATCATAGGTAAAATCCTTTGCTAGAGAATTAGCCATTCCTTTTGATCAAATTTGTCAGATTTCCAGTTTCTCATGGGTTTTCCACAAGTGGCTTAGTTCATAAATTTTTCCTCCTATGAAACTACTTCCACAGAATAACTTTTTCTCTGAGAATAAAGAAATCCTTTTGATCTGCATTCAGGATTGCCTTCTATATATTCCTCAAGTTGTTAGGTAAGGCAGAATGCTATTTTTATTCTGAGTTGGAGGCTAGGAGCAGACCTTTCTTTTTGGTTGATTTCCTAGACACACCATCTCAGCGTGTTCAGTTCATTCTTGGCACCGAGGAAGATGAAGAGCATGTGCCTCATGAGCTGTTCACAGAGCTGGATGAGATCTGTGTGAAAGAGGGAGAAGATGCTGAGTGGAAGGAGACAGCTAGGTGAGGCCCTAAAATAACCTGCATCAAGATCTGCTTGGGTAGGCAAATGTGTACCTTTCAGCAAGTGACAGGCCTGCCTGCCTTTTATTTCTTCTTGGGAGAAGTGATGACTGATGTTCCAGAGTCTCCTGTAGGAGTCTTGGTGTTGGCCTCTTTATAATGCCTCTGGTCATACCTATGCCAGGTAACCTGGAGCGTGAGATTGAAGACAGAAACATAGGATGTTCTGGGGGTCCTCTCTCATAGGCCTGGGGCTCAGAGTAAGTTTATGGGCTATCTTGATATTATAGGTCTGGTGTAGAAGATGTGGACAGTGCCACCTTGGTTGGGATCTTGTCCAACAGACGTAGCATGGGTCCAGACTTTTTCTGCAGATGAATCATAGGGTTATTTGTGTTTTAACTCACTGGCGGTCCCAGAATTTTTGAGATTTTAACTTCCTCTGGCACAATTCAACCTCACAGAGACCCTTGGGATTATAACCAGCCCACACGAGGCTTCCTGGGATAGCTGTAGAGTGATGATGCTTGTGTGAGACTCAAATCCCAGGAGAGCCCCCAGGATAACCAGGGCCATGTCTAGGTTCCTTTAGCCTTACAGATGATGCAAAGATAGCATAACTGAGCCTCGGGAGGTGAAGTGGATAACTAGAAAAGCATGGCTCCAGCTCTCATTGAAACAGCTCTTCCTGGATGCTTGCTATATTGTCAACATTTTCTACAAGTAGAAAGATTTAAACAGGCCAATCAACCTGATAACAAGTGAAAAGGCAATTAGTCTTTTGTCATTCTGTCTTTGCAAATTTCTAAAGGTCACACAGGACACTGATAAAAAGAAAAATGCTACCATTTTATTAATGTGATTTATTAATGTGAATGTGTCCAAGCGATATAGATTAGATCTAATTTTTAATTGTGCAGGTGATGCATGCTCATTATAGAAAGCTAGAAAATAATGATAAGCAAAAAGAAGAAAGTGAAAATTATCTGTAATCCTACTGCCTCAGGGATAATGAGGAATATAATATTTGGTATCTTATTCACATGTGTGTGTGTTTGTATTTTTAAAATTTTCTTTAAATAAAAATGGAATTAAACTATACTTAAACTTGCACTGTTCTATAACCTGCTTTTTTCACTTACCAATATACCCTAAACATGTAGATTGGATTTTATAATGCTCAATATGACTATTCAGATATCTTTATGGTTTATAGATTCTCTCTTGAAAATTCCTCATTTTCTTGCCAGCGTCTGTTGTTCTTAACAAGAAAAAGAAAATTCCTCATCTTCTATCTTTGGCATCCAGTTATTTGTAATGCTTTCAGGTGGCTGAAGTTTGAGGAAGATGTTGAAGACGGGGGAGAACGCTGGAGCAAGCCTTACGTGGCAACCCTTTCCTTGCACAGTCTCTTTGAGCTGAGGAGCTGCCTTATCAATGGAACAGTCCTTCTGGATATGCGTGCAAATAGCATAGAAGAAATTTCAGGTAAGAGTAGATGAGGGAAAACAGGGGAACTTCTGTGTAAATTTTAGAAGTGTGGGAAAAAAAAGAAGTGTGGTATAGCAGAAAGAATAAAGTGGCTGTATGTCCTTGGGCAAGTCATGACCTTCCTGACCTCAATGTCCTCAGCTGTGGGATGGGTTTCAAACTAATAAACTACTCTATCCTTTTCATAGGCTTATTATGGGATTCAAATGCCATGGTGTTTAATCTTCCATTTGCCTGTTCATTCAGCAACGTTTATTTTGTATCTACTATATGCTTGATAATGTGCTAGGCACAGGGGAATAAAGATAAAGTTCCTACCTTCAAGGAACTTACCTTCTAGTGGAGGAAATAGCCATGGAAATAGCAATTAAAATAAGTGCAATGACACAGCTATGCTTGGTAATAATTAGAGAAGGGGGCAACTTGGGAGTTGTGCAGAGAAAAAGGAGTTAAAGAGAATTAAAAAAATTTCAATATGGCATCTAGGGCAGACATGCAGGAAATTGAGCCAAAGTATGTGAAGGGCGGATGTCTGATGGAGTTTCCTCTGATTGAGTGATTGTTAGGTTACTATGTTTTGGAAATGGGGTTGGAGAAACACCTGGGGGCGTGTGGGGACTTTTCCCTTGGATTGGCTTTGTTTGGCCAGGTAGGTTAAATAAAAATTTCTCCAAACCTTTCTCCATTTCAAGTATCCAAGTAATTCTGCCTCTCTGGGGTCACATGAGGACCCAGGGAAGGGGTAAGCACTGATGGGATCCTGTGACCCTCTCCTTTTTTAGGAGGTGCCCCAGATGTGCCACTTACACTGCCTGGGAAAAATGGAGTTCTGGTGTTCACCACTGGGTTGCATCTATACTTTGCTAGCTTTTGGCTGTGTCTGAAATCCCATGAGAGTCCCATTGTGTAAGTGAGTCCCCCTTGTGTAAGGTAGAAGAATCCCTGGGAGCTACTGAAGCTGATTATAGCTCTGTAAACAGGGAGCCATTGGAGAGCTTTGGGCAGGGTAGTAACCAATCAAATTTTGCATGTTAGAAAGATAATAATGACAGCAATATGAAGCGTGAGTTGAAGGGAGATATGGATTAGGCTGTTGCAGTAGTTCAGATGAGATGTCACCTACTCTAAGGGCAATGGCAGTAGAGGATGGAAAGGAGAGGGGATAGTTTCCAGTGAGATTCAAGAGGTAGAATTGGTGAGACTAGTTTGGCAGATTAGTTGGGAGGAATGAAGGGAAGAGAGTGAAGGATTCTGGTTTAGGACGCTGAGTGTCTGGAAAATAAGCAGGTCTAATGGGAAAAGTAATGAGTTTGGTTTTGTACTTATTGAATTCTAGGTGTTTGTGGATGAAGATATCTAGTGAGTAATTGTAACTTTTTTTTTTTTTTTTGAGACAGAGTCTCACTGTGTTGCCCGGGCTAGAGTGCCGTGGCATCATCCTAGCTCACAGCAACCTCAAACTCCTGGGCTCAAGCGATCCTCCTGCCTCAGCCTCCCGAGTAGCTGGGACTACAGGCATGTGCCACCCTGCCCGGCTAATTTTTTCTATATATTTTTAGTTGTCCGATTAATTTCTTTCTATTTTTAGTAGAGACGGGGTCTCGCTCTTGCTCAAGCTGGTTTCGAACTCCTGAGCTCAAACAATCCACCCTCCTCGGCCTCCCAGAGAGCTAGGATTACAGACGTGAGCCACCGCGCCCGGCCGAGTAATTGTAACTTTGATCTGGTGTTTAGGGGAGAGATCTGAAGAACTAGGATATAATTTTAGGGGGTCCTCAGTTCATAGGAAGTTTGTATTTATAGTCTTGGAAGGGGTTGAAGTTATTAAGGGAGGGAAGATCAGAGGACTGAAGACAGAAATCAGGGGAACTCCTTTTTTTTTGTTTTGTTTTAGAGACAAAGTCTCACTTGTTGCCCAGGCTGTTGGAGTGGAGTAGTATGATTATAGCTCACTGCAGCCTCGAAATCCTGGGCTCAAGTGATCCTCCCACCTTGGCCTCCCAAAGTGCTGGGATTACAAGCATGAGCCACCATGCCTGGTGGGAACTCCAATTTAAGGGTGGCTGTTGAGGGGCTGTGGGTGGGTTAGAGGAAGAGAGGTCAGTCAAGGAGACTAAGAAGAAGTGCTCAGAGAGGTAGGAGGAGAATCAGGTAATGGCCATGAAATTGGTATTCATTTCTTAGGATTGCTGTACCAAATTTCCACAAATTTGGTGGCTTAAAACGACAGAAATTTGTTATCTCACAGTTCTGAAGGCCAGAAGTCCAAAATCAAAGTATTCTCTGTTCCATACCCTCTCCAAAGCCTCTAGGGGAAAATTATTCTAGGGGAGAAGCTTGCTTCCTCTTGCTTCTAGCTTCTAGGTGTCTCTTGGCTCATGGCTGTATAACTCCAGTCTGCTTCTGTTTTGATGTGGATTTCTCTTCTATGTCTCTCTTCTGTGTGCCTCTTATAAGGACATTTGTCATTGGATTTAGGGCCCTACCCAATAATCCAGGATGACCTTGTCTTGAGATCCTTAATTACATCTGCAAAGACCCTTTTTACAAATAAGGTCACATTCACAGGTTCGGGGTGGGGAGTCATTGTTCAACCAGCTACAGAAGCCAAGAGGGAAGAGAGTTTCGATTCATCAGTGTGAAATGCTGCAGAGAAGTCAGGTGAAGTAAGGACTAGAAATATCCATTAAATTTAACCACTGGAAGGTTATTGATGATTTTATGAAAAGCAGTTTCATTGGAGTAGCTAAATTACAGGGGGCTGAGGAATTTTTCTTCTGAGAATTTTAAGTAATAGTAGAAGAGAGAGAGAGAAGAGGCAGTAGATAGAGGGGATGTGGGATGGATGGTTTTTTTTCCAAGATGAAGGATCCTGAAATGTGATTATATAATAATATGGGAGGAAAGAACCAATCAATATAAAGGTTAAAGATATAGAATATGGATCTTCAGCTTGAATATGAAATAGATTTTCCTCATTTATTGCTTCTGGCACTTGGATAGTCATGGAGTTAGAATGGATGGAGTTAGAAATTGAGAATAGGTTGAGGTTTTAGGAAGGCTTTGGTAGAAGTATGTAGGATTGAAGTAAAACTGCTATGATTCTTCACATCAGGTATCTGGTGTATTTATAATATTAGTGGTAAGGTTAGATAAACTGCATCAACTGAAACAGCGCTCTGTATATATCATCTCATTTAATTTTCCATAAACTTTGTAATATGGATTATGTAACTTGCCCAAGGTCTTACAGCTAGAAAGTGGCAGAACTAGGCTAGAATGTGGGTCTTTAACTACGCAACCCATACCATTAACTGCTGTGTTGACTGCCACTCTTCACCAAGTATTGGGATTTTTTTGTTTTCCTTCAACTCTTTTGGGTTTGATAGGTTTAAAGGTGATGCTGGTGACAATTATCTGGGGTGAGTGGTTAGTTAACATAATTTTTCTTATAGATTTCACTATTAGATAGGCAAGTATGAAGTTCAACAGTTATAGTTCCTCTTGACAATCATAGCAATGTTAAAGTCTTGGAGGAAGGGAATATAGGGGAAATTTGGCAGATGACAGAACAAAGTGGGTAATGATGTAGGCTTTTGAGTTAGATAGTCCTGAATTTGAATCCCAGCTCTGTAACTTACTAGATGTGAGACCTTGGGCAATTTTGTAACATTTGGATCTCAGTTTCCTCATCTGTAAAAATTATTATAATAACACATACTCCCAGGGTTTTTATTAATAAAAGGATTAGTTAAGATAATGTATGTAAAGTTCACAGTATAGTTCCTGGCACATATTAAATGCTCAATAGTTTCTATTCCTAATAATAATGATCTGTTACATGAATAAAGTATAACTTTTCACAGCCACTATCATCAAATAGCTCTTTCAGACACTAAAGCTAAAGTTGTACCTCAATGACCCTAGTGGAGCTGCCTCCCCCTACCGCATGTCCTACACCCCACCCCACCTGGTGTTGCCTTCCTCCTTGGGTTCACTGACCCTCAGTTTGAGTGTTCATCTGAGTGCCTACTTTTCAGACCTGATCCTGGACCAGCAAGAACTGTTCAGTGACCTGAATGACAGCACGAGGGTTAAAGTACGAGAAGCCCTTCTCAAAAAGCATCATCATCAGAATGAAAAGAAGAGAAACAACCTCATTCCCATTGTTCGTTCTTTTGCTGAGGCTGGCAAGAAGCAGTCTGATCCACATTCGATGGATAAAAATGGTAAGATTATTAGGAGTGATTGTTTTCTCTCTCTATTAATCAGACATTTGGGAACTGGTTGGAGATGCTGAGCTTACTAGAGGGTAGGGGGCTATCTTTGTCTCATATGTTTCCATGCCCATTTAGACACTTAGTACTTTTTGGAAACTGGTAAGTTGGGTGGCTGTAACTCGTGCCCATCTCCCTCTCATGGCATGTGGGATGTGTTCTTCAGATAGTTCTCAGTGGACCCAAGGAAAGGGACTTGTGCCCTAGGGTGGCCTCAGAACTGATGTGGCTTTTGGGAGATATCCACATTGGGGATATTTGGGACCAGAGACAGTGAACTGAGCAAACAAATGTCTTAGATTAGGGAGGCAAAATACAGTGGTGTAGGCTCTTTATTCAGGCTTCTAGGTTTGTGATTCTGGCTTCACCACTTGCAAAGTGTATGACCTTGGGCAACCTACTAAGCCTCTTTTTTTTTTTTTTGAGACAGAGTCTCACTCTTTTTGCCAGGGCTAGAGTG
>NW_012135081.1:2568522-2584773 GCF_000956105.1 Propithecus coquereli
TTTCTATTTTTAGTAGAGACGGGGTCTCGCTCTTGCTCAGGCTGGTTTCGAACTCCTGAGCTCAAATGATCTGCCCGCCTCGGCCTCCCAGAGTGCCAGGATTACAGGCGTGAGCCACTGCGCCCAGCCTCCTACTAAGCCTCTTTAAGCCTCACTTTCTCACCTGTAAAATAAGAACCATAATAGGACCTCCTCCATAAGTTTATTGTGAGGCTTCAATGAGTTAATCCATGTAAAGCCAGTAGCTGGGTACATGGAAGGTTGTAAACCCTCAATGAATTTCAGCTGCTGATCGGTTCCTTTTCCTGTGGCCAGGAAGAGCCTCATGTATATTTATCTCCTGGTACCCACATTTACTAAATCACCACATGCAGGAAATACGCCTAGGAAGCTACATTTTTTAAAAGTTCTCCATAGGGGTTTCTCATATATACTTCTGGTTATGTATTACTGCCTTAATAGAGAAATACAAGAGGGTCATGAATATGTTCTGGAAGAAGGTGTAGAATTAGTAAGACCTCTGTCCTCCCCTTACCTTTGACTGGTAGGTAAAGAGATAGGTATGGGTAGGTCCTGGCTTGGTAGTCATCTTAACCTCTTCTCCATGTAGGCTTTTCAGGAGAAGGCATAGCCAACTGGTGATGAGTGGGGTGTGTCAGAGAGGAAAAAGGGACTTAGAGGATTCTGTTTGGTTTTCTCCAAAT
Organism: Propithecus coquereli; assembly: GCF_000956105.1. NCBI lineage: Eukaryota > Metazoa > Chordata > Mammalia > Primates > Indriidae > Propithecus > Propithecus coquereli. The sequence goes on from NW_012135081.1 coordinate 2,569,227, forward strand.
AGGTCAAACTGTATCTCCTCAGTCTGTTCTAACTACAAATCTTGAAGTAAAAAATGGAGTGAATTGTGAACACAGTCCTGTGGATTTAAGCAAGGTGAGCAGAGACATGGGAAGTTGGCTTCTAGGCCTAAGGTTATTTCTAGCGGAACCCAGAGTCCATTTGTTGAATCTGGGTGAGCTTTGGTGTTTCAAGATTCTTCCTCCAAGACCGATGCCCTTTCTGCATAAAAGGAGGCCCATTTGCACATGTCTACTCCCTTTTACCCCAGCTTGGATGAGGCTGACTCAGCAGTTTGTTCCTCCAGATTCAATATGCAGAAAACTGAGTCTTCCCTAACACAGACATCCTGATTTTTTTGTTATTTTTTGGTACCTGCTCTCCAGCATTTCCTTCTCACCTTATTTGCCAAAATAATATTTTTGTTATTGTCTTTTAAAACTACCTCTTGGTCGAAACTCTTCTTGAGGACTGTGACTTTGGTATCTGAGGCCTTCTGCAGTAGCAATGCCTTACTGCAGTCTGGGCCAAGCCCTGGTCTCTTTGCCTCCAGCCTCTCCTTCCTCTTTCTAAAACAGATAGTGTCATGTCACTTTCTCTGCTTACAAGCCTCCCCGTTTTATTTAGAAAACCTGAAATCTCTGACAAAATGTTCAGGTATTTAAAAAGGGAAAGAATGTGACCCAGAGCTTCAGAAATATTCCTTTTTGAGGCAGCTTGGTAGAATGGAATTAAAATCAGAATACGTGGATTAAAATTCTGATTCTGTATCTTTAAAAGCTCTGCGGTCCTGGTGAAGTCAACTTCACTTCTCTAGGTCTCAGATACGTCGGTTTTTTTTTTTTAAAGTGGGACTAATATGATCTGTCTTGCCTACCTTCTGGAGTATTTGTAATGATCAAATAAAATAGTATGAGAAAATATTTATTAGCCATAAAATGACATAGGAGTGTAAGGTAGGAGGAGGATGAACGATGTTTACAATGATGGCTCCCAAATTGTCAGAGGGTTCTTTTGGACTTTCAGGTGGACCTTCATTTCATGAAAAAAATTCCCACTGGAGCAGAGGCCTCAAATGTCTTGGTTGGAGAGGTGGATACTTTGGACCGCCCCATCGTTGCCTTTGTGAGGCTGTCTCCAGCTGTTCTTCTCTCAGGCCTGACAGAAGTGCCAATCCCAACAAGGTAAAGACAGAGATGAAACTCCATGCATTCTGTCTAAAGTGCAAATTTGTGTAGCACTGGTGGAAGAATCCAGCTAATGCCAAAATTTAGGATTAATTAATGTTAAGAACAGTGTTTAAAATTCAGCAGTAATCTTAGAAAATCAGGGTATATTTGATTAACCACCAGGCAGAGAGGAATTCTAAGACTTTTAAGGCTATGACTGCACAGTACTTATAGTCTTGGAAATAGAGAATTAATGAGCATTCAAAGGGCATAGCAAGGGCCAATCACTTGTCACAATAGGAAACCTAAGACATATTCTCCCAATTCTATAAAGCTATATCCCAGGGAAATGTTTCTGAGCAAAGAAATTTCTGTCTCTTTCCACAATTCTAGCAGAGTTTATGTGGCTTGCAGATATGCCCACATTTGTTCAAAAGGCTATTCATATGCTCTGAAGGTGATGCTGCCGGTGATTCAGAGCCCTTGATTACAAAGAGCATTCAGATGCCCAGAACACAATTTAGATTTCTCTACAGGGCTCGATCATTTCAACTTCCTTATCCTGCTCCTCTCTCCATCATTTTCTTGTTAGAACAATGAAAGGGATTCAGATAACCTTTAATTTGCACTACAGTGCCATGTTTTGATAAAGTGTCCTTTGTATAACTCGGAATTGTGTCTATAGAAACCCTAAGAAATATAACCACATTATTAAATGATATCACACAAATAGCTTCCAATGCCCGTAGTAGAGCTATTAGGTCAAGGCAACTTGAAATGCTCTATTATTAGTATGTTTGCTTTTTTTTGAAGGTATAGTGATACTTTCTGTTTGATATGCTCTTTAGAAATGTTATGCTCTTTAGAGAGGAGTAAGATGCCACTTCTTTATATTTACTTACAGAATTTCCTCCTCTGTGTGTTTTGCCAGGTTTTTGTTTATCTTATTGGGTCCAGTAGGGAAAGGTCAGCAGTACCATGAAATTGGCAGATCCATGGCCACCATCATGACAGATGAAGTATGTGCCACTTCTGCTTCATTTATTTGCCTCATAAATATTTATTGAGTGTTTACTCTGTGCCAGGGACTGTGCTAGTTGTTGGGGATAAAATAATTATAACTGCAATGTCTGCTAGGAAGCAGTTTGGAGCACCTCTCTCAGAGCCTATTGTAAGAGGACAAAGCCCTCTGGGGGATTTTTCTTCCTATGTTATCTCTCTTTTTTTTTTTTTTTTTTTTCTCACTCTTTTGCCCGGGCTAGAGTGAGTGCCGTGGCGTCATCCTAGCTCACAGCAACCTCAGACTCCTGGGCCCAAGGGATCCTTTTGCCTCAGCCTCCCAAGTAGCTGGGACTACAGGCATGCGCCACCATGCCCGGCTAATTTTTTCTATATATTTTTAATTGGCCGATTAATTTCTTTCTAATTTTAGTAGAAGCGGGGTCTCGCTCTTGCTCAGGCTGGTCTCGAACTCCTGAGCTCAAACAATCTGCCCGCGTCGGCCTCCCAGGGTGCTAGGATTACAGGCGTGAGCCACCGCGCCCAGCCCATCTCTCCTTTTTTGAGTAATCAAGGATGCAGAGAAACCTTTGTTTTTAGAAAATTATTATTGCCAAGTAGGGTATAGAGAGAAATATATTAAGGTTGACTTAACTTTCAAGAGAAGATGATTAATTAAATATGTTCAAACTATTTACATAAAGAAACCTCACTCCTTTTCCATGTAATGAGATCAGTCACAGGTATGATCTCAGGCAGTGTAATGTGAATGTCCTGACTTGTCTGTACCAAAGCAACCAGACGTCGGCATTGTGTTGAATCCACAATGCATACCCTGGGGAGCACTGCACTGCTCATGTAAGCTACAAAGCAGGGCTTTCAAGGCATGTGTCTTAAAGCAGAGGACTGTGTGGGCTGTGTTTCATCAGCTCTCTTTGATTGGGAGGCTTATTTGATGGATGACCTTCAATAGTAATTCTATCCAGTGTTTCTAATCATTATGATCAAGAAAATTTCCCATGCGTCTTACCTTTTCTTTCATTCTTTGTGGACATATTATAGTTGTATGACTTTAATGTCATGTCTTATCTCTTCTTATACTAGCAGACGTATATTTAATTCTTTTTGACCTATCTCATCTTGAGGTTCACTTTTTTAATCCTTTTATCCTTGTACTTCTCTAAGTGCTAAAGTTTTCTGCATCTCAGATCCTCATTACAGAGATCAAAATCAAAATCATTATTCATCATATCCACTGGTGATTGTTTTAAGTTTCTTTCAACTTTCCTGAGGATTTTTCTTTTCTCTGTAGATTTTTCACGATGTGGCATATAAGGCAAAAGAGCGAGACGATCTCCTGGCGGGGATTGATGAGTTCCTAGACCAGGTGACGGTGCTCCCTCCAGGGGAGTGGGACCCCTCCATTAGAATTGAGCCACCAAAAAACGTCCCTTCTCAGGTAATGTATGGACATTAGCCAGTGGTGGCTAGTGTCACTTACTGAATGCCCACCATGGACAAAGCAAAGACCGTATGGATATATACTAAATAAATCGAGATATAGCCCCATTTCAGGGCACCTAGAATGTTGGAACAGTAATGAAAAACAGATCTGCCGTAACATAGATTGGCTCAGGTGTGATGGAGTTAGTCAGAATTACCTGGATGAATTTTAAGCCAAATTTTGAAGGATTGATGTGGAATGGCAGAGAGGAAAAGGGAGAACATTTCTTGGGAGTATATTGTGTACAAAGTCATCAGATTGTATATCAAGAGCAGCAAATAGAGCTCTCTGTATTTTTCTGACACTTTAAGGATGGAAAGGGAACTCCTACTGTGCACTGGACACCAGCCAGGTGCCTTATATATGTGAATTCAACCTTCCCTGCAAAATCTCCCAAAAGGTATTGTTATCCCCAGTTTCACACATGAGGAATAAAACTATCTTCTAAGGCAAGGTTTTAAGGAAAAGTAAGATTATACGGAGGCAGATTTGAAACTGGAACTTAGGTCATGACTGATGCCAAATCCCCCATTTTGCTGTTTCTGGGCAAAGCATTGTTAGGGGTCAGGTACTATTGGAGAGGAAGAGAAATTATATATATTTTTTCAGGAAATGCATTCGAAAGCTACAAACATCTGGGCATTTTTAGTTGCTTTTGGGTTATCCCATTGCCACTCCCCTCGAAGGCAGAAAGAATAGATAGATGCTGACTTTACTAATTTTGTGGTCTTCTGTTAAAAGGAGAAAAGGAAAATGCCTGGAGTTCCAAATGGAAACATTTGCCACATAGAACCGGAATCACATGGGGGTCACAGTGGGCCAGAACTTCAGCGTACTGGGCGGTAAGTTCTGGGACATTTCACAGCTGATGCTGCTTATTGGCCAGAAGTTGTGGAAAGAAATGTCCTGTTTCATTCAGCTGCCTTCTCTGTAGTGGGAATTTATTGGCTGGGGATGACCTTTCAAATGGAAGCACTGACTAGAAGTATTATGAATATATCAAATATTTTATTCATTCATTCAAGTTTATCCAACCACCTACCATGTTCTGTCTCACATCTAGTCCTTCCTACACGTTGTTCCGCTGATTTGAACACTTGTCTCCTTCCTCATCTCCTGGCTAACTCCTACTTATCCTTGTCTCAGCTTAGGCACCACTTCCTTTAGAAAGTCTTCCAGGACTCTCTAGAGATGAGGTTAGGTTTTCCTGCTATGTAATATCACAGCATCGAGCTCTAACCCCCCGCCTACATTATAGCCTTTATCATACTTTATTATTATTATTGCTTGATTTCTTATCTTTCCTGCTAGACTGTTTGCTCTAAAAGGAGAGGGACTCCACTAGCTTCCTAGCACAGTGCCCTGCACAGAATAGGCACTCAATATCTGATGAATGAATGAATACTTTTAGAATGATGCCTGTTCTGTAGCATGGAATGGACTGGCTATGGATAAATGTTGAGTGATCATTTTAGGTTAAGAAATTCCCTTAGGACAGGAAGATAGGTCCTATTTTAGGTGTGTGTACCGCAGAATAGACAATCTACTCTTCTGGGCCAAAGTTTTAAAGACAGATGTCCAAAGAGGAGATCCGTTGTGGTAGGTGAGGGAAGTAGGTCCCCAGACTAGGAGCTTTTGCTTCCTAGGTAGGAAAGTGGTAAAAGAGGATGATATTTTGGGTTGGTGTGACATCCATAGGTACCCCCAGATCATGGGAGAAGGTTGAAACTATGGATCTGGCTCTGTAAGTTGTGTTGTGTCTAAAAGTATCTGCTGAGTAGAGATTCTCAGGGCAGGATTCAGATCATATAGAAAGAAACTTTTACATCCTTTACTCCCTTGCCTTCACCTACTTTTCTTCCCCCTTGCTTGAAGTTTCTTTCTTTACTCTTCTATTCTCAGTACTCTATGCAATGGAAACTCAGGGTTGTTTTGGAATTATGGAGAGCAATTTATTTTTCTACTCTTGGAAATTCAGGAAAAAGTGAGAAGAGGAGACAGAGAAACAGGATAGAATGGCAGGCATTTAACTAAGTGTCCTGGTAGAGGAGTATGTTTTCTGGTTGGAGGAATGTATTTGAGGGTGAGGGAAGATAGCTATCCTCTGGGAGAAAGCACTGGTGGAATGGAGAAGCCCTTTGATTTGAAGGGGTCATTGAAAAGAGGGAGCAACCTTTAAGAGGGAGTTAAATATTTTCTTTAAAGCTGGGAGAAGTCTGAATTGGGTGACGAGGCCTGGTATTGAGAGGCAGTTCGAGGGAAGCATCTTAGAATGTGTTCCAGGACTGTAATTATTCAAGGAGAGGTGGCGTTTTTTTAAGAAATGGGTGTTGAGCATGGATTTGGTAACAGTTCAGAATTGTGATTTATATTTTAGATGTAAAGAGTTTCTACATCTTAGGAATTACAGTTTGAAAATAGTGGAATTACAGGCAACAGAGTTTCCCCCAAACAGATATCTGGTGCAGAGGTCAGATTTTGAGTTTCTTTTGGTGCCAAAGAAAACAGAATAGAGTCACAGGCTTTTTGAGAGGATCACTTATAATCAATTGCACACGGGGGTTTGGGGGACAATTAGATTGGATCTCAACTGTTATAAGATCTCAGAAATGGTGCCTGACATCCCCAAAGGAAATCCCACGTTGCCAGGATAATTGTGTGCTTAATCACAAATTCCAATATCTTAACTCACAAATTCAAATGGAGTTTGAAGGAGTTCTCCCATAATGTCGTATCAGGAACTTCTGGAACTGACAAAGCTGAAAGGAAGCTCTGGGCTCAGAACTTAGTTCTGCTTGGTATGAGAGAGATTTCTTCTTTCTGAACTCCTGATGTTTTCCTCAGAGACCTTAGTAAAGGACCTCAAGACACATGACCTTCCCGCCATTGTAGCCTCTTAGGCCAGGTGACATAATGCCTGCATGAGGGATCACAGTTCCAAGCCAGCTCTGGCCCTTTTCCCAGTCTAAAATTATGTGGGAGGTAAATGTGAGCCTTCCCTGCAGATGGACATCTTAGAAGATTCTGTAGCTTCCTGGACTGTACAAAGTAAAAACACGTTAGCCCAGGTTTTATAATTCTTCAAACCAATTAATTGTGTTTCTTTGAGACACAAAACCTGCTTTACGCATGTCATGTTGCACAGCCTTGGGGCAAAACATGGAGACTTAGGGATGTTATCCTTGTTGGATGGAGAGGTATTTGAAGGTGGCCTGGAGTAGACTCTAAGAAGGTGGGAAAGGAGACAAAGTTGAAATGGTAGTCTGAGTTCTGTATGAGATGACCCTTCAAGCCAGAGCTAACACAGTGTCTCGAACCTCCCTGATGTTGACTCAGGCAGGGATGCTGTACATGACAAAGAAAAAAGTATGACTAGAGTGTTCCTAGGCCAGAAGCTCCACAGCAAGGAGAGGAAACTCTGGAAAGGGGTTTTCCAGGGTAGATTTTTGTCCCTTATTGGGGATGCCACTTTTGGGAAGGGCTAATGAAAAAAAGAATCAGGAGCTGCTATCTCGATGATCCCCCACACTTCAAACAGGTTTCTTCCAAAGCACACCAGACAAATGGATGGCTGGCCTGTCCCTAAAGCCCTCCAGGGAAGGGCTCCCTAAGTCAGTGCTCCAGATCCTAGTGACCCTCTGCACGGGTAAGTCCTTTCTTGCATCAAGCTTAAATTCGTATCTCTGTGTACCTCCTGCCCCCCAAAGCTTAACATCAAGAACAGTATTGAAAGGGAAAGGAAGTCTCAAATATGGAGAGAAGTATCTATGCCTGATTAATACCTGTTGTAGATGTGCAATTACGGTCTGATTTTATGCATGTGTGAGGTATGAAGCTGACTCCATAAACAGTATTCAGAAATTATTTTATTAATTTACAGTTATACCATTGATATGATCCTCAGATCTTTCCCTGCCTGTTAATCACTTCTAGACAGACAGATGTCTTCCCTTTCTATGGCTTCTCATAAATCCATTTCACATAACTCTTTTGTCTGTCGCTCACAGACACTCCTCTCTGAAGATGCCTCCTGTGTCCAGGGCCTGACCAATCATGGCAGCATCTCAAGTGGCTTCAGTGGGATGGGACTTGGTATTATAGAAGGAGATTCTTCTCCTAGAATAATGCCCTTCAAAGGAAGGTTATTGATGATGAGGAGGTGATATTCACATGATTAAAGATGCTATGTTAGCTAAGGACCTGAAACCCTTAAATCTTGCCCCAGACTAATCACTGCTGCCTATAAGGTCCTTGAGGGGCTATTTACCCAGAGGAGAAAGCAAGACAAAGTGACACTTTACTACTAACCGGAGCCTTGGTCCCAAATCCTGAGGTGTAACTCTTGACCCTATAGATAGCGCTTTTACCTAAGCTAGGTTTGCCAGATAGGCTAAAACTAGGGCAGGTCACAAGGTTGGCCTTGCCTCTCTTCCCTAAGCCCAGATCCAGGCTGTGATATTATAAGTTGAGGAAAAATGAATCTCAACGACATCCACTAAAACCAGAGGAAAAGAGCAAGCGGGTAAGGTAAAACAGTGTCTGCCCTGTGTCCACTTGCATGCCCATTGTATTAGCTAGGTGGAAGATAGCATTTGAGTGGAGAAAGGGCTGTCTGGGCCAGCATACAGGTCCCAGGCCACCTCATACTGCTCCAGGATCCTAGGTGACAGAAGGAAAATAAGAGCTGGTCAAGACTCCTTCCATGAGAGAGTAGTTTGTTTGTTTGTTTTAGCTTTTTATTATAGAAAATTTCGAACACATGAAAAAAGAAGACAGAATAGTATCATGAACCCTCATGTACCCAACACAACTGTTATTGACATCTTGCCAAGCTTGTTTCATCAATTTCTTCCCACTTAATTTTATTTTTATGTTTTCCAGATTATTTTAAACCAAATCACAGGCATCATATCATTTTACCTGTAAATACCTCAGTATGTATCTCTGTTTGTTAAGGACATTAAAAAATTATCATGCCATTAGGCCGGGCGCGGTGGCTCACGCCTGTAATCCTAGCACTCTGGGAGGCCGAGGCGGGCGGATCGTTTGAGCTCAGGAGTTCGAAACCAGCCTGAGCAAGAGCGAGACCCCGTCTCTACTAAAAATAGAAAGAAATTAATTGGACAACTAAATATATATAGAAAAAAATTAGCCGGGCATGGTGGCACATGTCTGTAGTCCCAGCTACTCGGGAGGCTGAGGCAGAAGGATTACTTGAGCCCAGGACTTTGAGGTTGCTGTGAGCTAGGCTGACGCCACGGCACTCATTCTAGCCCGGGCAAAAGAGTAAGACTTTGTCTCAAAAAAAAAAAAAAATTATCATGCCATTATCAAATCTAATAAAATTAAGTCATTCTTTAAATTATCTAACTTTTTATGATTGTCTTAGCAACATCTTTTTAGAGTTCTTTTGTTTGATACAGGAGTCAATCAAGGTTTGCATTTGATTATTATGTTCCCATTCTATAATAGCCCCTCTTCCTTTTTTCCTATGTCATTGATTTGTGGAAGAAGCCAGGTGATTTGTGCTGTAGATGCTGAGTGGCTCTTTTTGTTACTCACCTGACAGCTTTCACCCTGGTGCAGTGACTACACTTTTAGAGAAAGTGGCCAAATCTGGGAGCACTCTGCCTCCTTAGTGTGGGATACCTTGTTATTGGTCTGTCTCATCTTTGGGAAGTGGAGAGGGGTCCCGAAGTTCTGCCATCAAGTCCTATTGATTAGCCTTTGAATCCGTCCACTTTTCCTCATCCCAATCCATGCTCCATTCATCATACCACCGTAAGAGTGATCCTTCCAGAATGCATGTTTGATTATGTTGCTCCCCTGTTTATAGTTCTTCAGTAATTTGACATGCAATTAGGATAAAGTTTTAATTCCTTAAAGCCATTTACAAGGCCCTTTGTGACTAAGATTCTCCAGCCTCGTCTATTGGAATTTGCCCTTCACACTGTATTATCCAGTCTTAACTCTTTCAGCACCTTGAACCTGCAATGCGTTCTCACGTGTAAATGTCACCCATGCTAGGCCCTGTGCCTCATCTGACTAACTCCCAGTCCATCCTTCGAGTCATTGCTGAAATGCCCCTCCCTGTTCTATGCTACCACAGCAGCCTCACAACACTGCCTGTCTCCTGCACTAGACTTGGTCTTGGAGAGCAAGGGCTGTGTCTGTCTTGCTCACTGCTGCATCTCCAGTACCTGGCACAGTGCCTGTCTCCAAGTGTCAGTTACTACTTGTCAAGTGCATGAATGAATTATTATGCTAATTTCTCATGAGTAAGCTGGGTAGTTGTTCAAGAAAGTGCATGTGATAGGGGCTTTTTATCTAGAAAACATTTAATAAAACTAACAATCATAATATCTTGAGTCGGTTTTGCACATTTCCTAATAACAGCTCAGAATTTAAAGTTTGAAGCTAATACTTACTTTCATGTTAATTTTTTTGAACTTTTTACTGAATGGGTAATATGCATACACAAATTAATTCTTTTTATTTTTGGGATAATCATTCAAATTTACTGCAAGTCATGCCCTTGCTTGCAAAGAGACTCTGTGCTGACCCCAGAGAGTTCTCCTGTACTTGGGGTCAAATAGAATCTAAAATATTACAATACAGAGCACATTAGAAATGCTTTCAAATATGTGCTGTTCACATGCTTTTGTGAAAGAGGGATTGTGTTAGAGGCCTGTCTGCCATGTTTCCACAGGCTATTTGGGGGCTTGGTGCTGGACATCAAGCGGAAGGCCCCCTGGTATTGGAGTGACTACCGGGATGCACTCAGCTTACAGTGTTTGGCCTCCTTTCTGTTCCTGTACTGTGCCTGCATGTCACCTGTCATCACCTTTGGGGGATTGCTTGGAGAAGCCACTGAGGGACGCATAGTAAGAACTTTTAAGCACTTTTAATGGTCTCAAACAAGACTTAAAATACTGTGGCGGCAGCCAAGTCCACTGTGGGGTGGGGTGGGGAGAAATTACCTAGTCTAGGACTGAGGAGATTGGATTCTTTCTCCTGAATGCCATGGACTTCTGACTGTTGTTCCAAAGAGCAACACAGTTCTCCCTTTAGAACAGACTCTTCTGCTACAATATCAGTTTCAGTAGCTGTTGCCCAGTTGAATTGTCTATTGCTTTAAAGATGGAAAATGGTTATATCGATGCCATTTGAAAATAAGATTTCAAGTGACTCTGTATGAGAGCTTATAGTGTGAATGGTTTCATCATGCTTTCTATATACTTTCAAATACTGAATTGAGTCACTGAAGAATAGGACTTAGTTGTGGAATCATGTGTGAGTGGATTTGGGCACCTGGATTATTAAAGTGGTATCTGTTTAGAAGAGTATTAGATGGGCTGGGTATGGTGGTGCCTGCCTGTAGTCCCACCTCCTCCGGAGGCTGAGGCAGGAGGATTGTGTGAGCCCAGGAGTCGGAGGTTGCAGTGAGCTATGATGATGCCACTGGCACTCTCGCCAGGGTGACAGAGTAAGACTCTGTCTCAAAAAAAAAGTATTAGTGGTGTGTACACATCACTCTTGCTAAGATGAAATACAAGCAAATGACTATCAAGGCACACAGGAGAGCTAAGTTGGGAATGTACACAAACCAACATTGCTCTTTACTGATGGGCTATGGACTCAGTGATGATTTTTTTTCCCCTCTCAGAGTGCCATTGAATCCTTGTTTGGAGCTTCCATGACTGGGATTGCTTATTCCTTATTTGCGGGACAGGCTCTCACCATCCTGGGAAGTACTGGGCCAGTGCTCGTGTTTGAAAAAATTTTGTTCAAATTCTGCAAGTAAGACATTTGTTTTTCTGAAAACTCTAATTCAATGTGGTTATTGTGCTGCCAGGGTTGAATGCCAGGGTCCTATGTGAGTCCAAGCTGGCAATATCATTCTAGATTGTAAGAAACCTGAAAAAAGAACATTATTTAGTCTGTTGTCCTGTTCTCAAGTAGTACCACACCTAAAATAGCAGATCTCCTATTCTTAAAGAGCTTGATTAATGTCTCTCAATCATTATTGAAGTCTTCACTTATCTTTAAAAAAACTCCTTTTCCTAGCTAATTCAAACTCCTCCACTTGCATTGCAAGTCAATTTTTAATTTATTCTAACATCCCCCCCTTCATATTCTGGTTGCTAGTGATAGTGGGACTCAACAGTGCTCTAGTTTCCCTACCTTTCCTATGAAATCTTTTTTTTTTTTTTTCATTCTGTATTAGAAATAGGAACATGTGGGACTAGGGCCAGCCCCTTTTTCTTACTGCAAGAATAAGGTCTTAATCACTTTGGGTAGTAGTGGCAGAAATGTTGTGAGACCCTTCCTTCCTTCTCCACTTTTCATATCCTTGCCCATATCCCATGAGACAAATCTTTATTACTGCTGTACCAGGGCATTGTTTAGGAGTGAAATGCAGTCAGAATCAGGGATAAACTGGATTCCAATGCTAGCATGGATTATATGAGATGAATTAACTATTTCTGACCCTTTGTCTCTTAATGCCATCCATCCATGCTTTTTGATGAACTTTGGTCTTGTTTCAGAGACTATGCTCTTTCATACCTCTCCCTTCGAGCTTGTATTGGACTGTGGACTGCCTTCCTGTGTATTGTCCTTGTGGCAACTGACGCCAGTTCCCTTGTCTGCTACATAACCCGCTTCACTGAAGAAGCATTTGCCTCCTTGATTTGCATTATTTTCATCTATGAAGCAATAGAAAAGCTGATTCACCTGGCAGAGACCTACCCCATCCACATGCACAGCCAGCTGGACCACCTTAGCCTCTATTAGTAAGTGTGCTTTTTGCTTACTTTTTTTTTAATTGAGCAAAGCACCTGAGTTTAATTGCTGATGTAGTGTGCCAGGCAGTGCTTGCAGCTTCTGGTAAGGAAGTGTCTTGGCCCTCTGGAAAACAGAGCTCAGAGATGGATGAGAAGACTTGGAGGAATGCCAGAGGAGAACAATCAAAAGAGATGACAAAGATAGACTAAGAGTGAAACACAGAGGGGACTTGAGAAATGCTTTCCAGAACGTATCTTTTGGTTCTATGCATTGAAACAAAAATAGGCTGTAAATGTATCAGGGAGAATTTGAGGTAGTTATTGGGAAGAATTTCTTTTTGCAAGAATTGTAAGCCCCTGGACCATGTTACTAAGTGAGAGAATGGACTCTCTTTCTCTCAAAGTACGTACAGGCAACTCTAAGGAATCATTAGGTAGAGATGTATTAATAATTCCTTTCAGATCCAGGGGTCTCTCTCATCATATCATAAAGATCTAGAAACTTATTTACTTCCTAGATTTCAACCCAAGAGACTGTGATTTCTTCATGTGTTCAATATAGTTAGGATTATCTGGAAAAGAAACAGAGAATCTGGCTGTGTTTTCATCCATCCAGGAAAGTCTGGTCCTATAAATCATTTCTTCTCTAGAATAGTATTCTCCAAATTATGACTAAAGATCTTCTTCCTTTAGCTCTGGACATCAAGTTCCCTCCTTCTGGCTGTACAGTTCTGCTGTGGAGGATCTGGTTGTAAAGCAAACAATTTCAACCTGAAACTGCCTGAGAAGAGAGAGCACCCTGCATGGGGGCATCTGCCAACCAGCCACAAACACGCTTTTATATATTCTAGTTATCCATTCATTTACCTTTTCAAAATCAGAATTAATAAAAAATTTATTAGAATTTTAATTATTTTATTACAAAGTAACAATGATTAAGGAATATAATCTTCAAAGCCCAGTGACAAGCCTAGCTTGTTAGCATTGGAATTCTCATTTCTGTAAGTAAGGTTCATTCTTTAATCTCTTTTTATCATTCATTTATTCATTTAACAAATATTTATTGAGCCCCTGTTATATGCCAGACATTGTTTTAGGCCCTGGAAGCACAGAGGTAAACATGACAAAGGATCTACCTTTATGAGGCTTATATTCTAGTGAGAGAAGACAGACAAAAGTGACCAGCCCTGGACTTCGGCTGGGTAGACTTTGGACCTGGAAACTGTAATTCTTTGTTAATAAGGCTCAAGATGATATTTTTCTTGTATTCCACTGTTGGTTCATATGATGTGGATGTGAAACTAGAACTCCCCAATTCTTTACATGACTTTATGTTAATATGTGTGGAATTGATTATTTAAAAATAGACTTTATTTCTTAGAACAGTTTTAGGCTTACAGCAAAGTTGAGTAGAAAGTACAGGGAATTTCATATATCCCTTGCTCCAACACATGCAGAGTCTCTTCCATTATTCACATCCCACACCAGAGTTATATATTTTTTACAATAAATGATCCTACATTGACACATCATTATCACCAAAAGTCCATAGTTTCCATCAGGGTTGACCCTTGGTGTTGTACATTCTATGGATTTTGACAAATGTTTAATGACATGTATCCACAATTATAGTATCATACAGAATAGTTTCACTGCCCTAAAAATCCTCTGTACTCTGCCTGTTCATCATCCCTCCCTCCCCTGCCAACCCCTAACAACCACTGATCTTTGTACTGCTTCCATAGTTTTGAATATTCCAGAATGTCATATAGTTGGAATCATACAGTATGTAGCCTTTTCAGACTGGCTTCTTTCACTTAGTAATGTGTACTTAAGGTCCTTCATGTCTTTTCATGGCTTGATAATTCATTTCTTTTTAGTGCTGAATAATATTTCATTGTCTACTGTACTATAGTTTATCCATTCATCTACTGAAGGACACCTTGGTTGCCTCCAAATTTGGAATTTTTCAAACCTAAACGTAGGGCTTTAGAGCTTTCCCTATTACTTTTAATTTTGTTGGTTTTCTGCTATTATTCTAACCTGTTAAGATCTTTTTAAATTTTAATTGTGGTCATGCTATATCTTGGAAGGCATGCTTATTAAATTCACAGATAGTACAAAGTTGATAGGAATGGCTGTGTCATTTGACCATTTTTTGGAGCCAGTTCAGGTATGAAACATGCTGGAACTGGGAGTCAACATTGTGGCCAGTGGGACAGGTGTGGTCTGGTCTGGTTTGGATATAAGAGGAGGCCTGGGAAAGTTAGTGGAGCTTCCAGGCCTGGCTCTAGCATGAGTAGCCAGGAAATGGCCAAGATAGTAGAATATTATCAAGGATAATGCAGTGTCAGGAAGCTCTTGCATCACAATTCTAGGAGACAATATTTAAAACAAGAGTGTACGAGGGCATATAGGGAATAAGATATTCAGGCTTGTAAGAAGTTGTTGGGAACTGATTGGGGTATTAGTAGGACCTCCTTGTGATGTAGATTGAATTTCATAGCAAGAGCCTAAGAGACAGAAACCAAACAAGAAAATGACCAGGACTCATTCTGGGTATGTTATATGCCAAGCGTGGTTGTCAGCACGATTTAATCCAAGACTCATACACTGATCTAAGTCCATCTTTAGTAACGAGCAAATGAAAAATTGGAGTGTGGCTGGGCCTGCAGATGGGCCTCAACCAATAGGACCCACCTCAGGGATCTGAAATATGCAAAGGAGAAACAAAGCAGGCTGTGAGAGTGCCTTAACTCCGTCATGGCTAAAAACATTTAATCGAATATTTACCTGCTTTCCTTAGGAATCTTTTTTATTTTTCCCCTCAGCTGCAGGTGTACTCTCCCAGAGAATCCAAACAATCACACCCTACAGTACTGGAAGGACCACAACATCGTGACAACGGAAATCCACTGGGCTAACCTGACTGTCAGTGTAAGTCTGGGAGCTGCCAGATGTCCTAGCCTTGTGACCACCAGGTGGAAGGAAGGGGGGTAGGCCTTTGGCAAACTCTGGCATTTATAGAAATAGAGCTTTTTTTTTTAAAAAAAAAAAAAACTATTCTTTCTTTCTTTTTTCCATACCAAAG
>NW_012135081.1:2584823-2650520 GCF_000956105.1 Propithecus coquereli
AGTTTGAGGTTGCTGTGAGCTAGGCTGACGCCACGGCACTCACTCTAGCCGGGGCAACAAAGCGAGACTCTTATCTCAAAAAAAAAAAAACTATTCTTTCTTTCTTTTTTCCATACCAAAGTTCTTTTGAACATAAAGGGAGAAGATTATCCCTCTCTTTTCTCCTATGCACACCCTACCCAGTAACCCTGCACTAAGGATAGGTGGGGATGAAACCATGCAGGGCAAGGGGTAGATCCAGGCTTTTGGGGGCTTGAGAAATATTCACATTTGGAGGCCCTCTGTAATAAAAACAATACAAATTACTAGGGTCTTCCTAGAGCCTTAGAAACAATGTTTGTTCAAAGCAGTTCTGGTTTCATTCTGAAGTGTCTTAGGATCGTAAGTAGTCATCCTACTTGAAAGGCGCCTGTGCAAGGGAGAGCCCCATAACTACATGGAGGTCAAGTGGATGCTGCTGGCAGCCTGAGCTCCCACCAACTATGGTGTGACAGTGAGGGGACTCAGAAGGAAACAGCTATTTATTCCCTGTATCTGCCTTTCATTACTCAGAAATGCTTGTTCCTTTAGGAATGCCAGGAGATGCATGGCGAGTTCATGGGATCTGCATGTGGCCATCATGGACCCTACACTCCAGATGTGCTTTTTTGGTCCTGTATTCTCTTCTTCACCACCTTCATCCTCTCAAGCACCTTAAAGACGTTTAAGACGAGCCGCTATTTCCCAACCAGAGTAGGTAGCATGTTCATGCATTTCTTTTGTGTTAGAATCTAATATAACAGAACCTATTCTCAGTCTCTCTGTTGCTCGTGTAGTAGATTAGCAGGGTGGAGAGCTCCAGATGTCTTGATGAGCCCTCCTGGATTCTCTTCTAGTGTCTGGCAGCCTTTTTCGTAGATCTGTGGTGTGGAATAAGGGGTTAATACACAAAACTTTTTTGATTTAAAAATGCCAGGTACAGGGGAAAGGGAGTGACTACTGATAGGAACTGGGTTTCTTTTTGGGATGATGAAAATGTTCTGAAATTGATAGTAGTGATGGTTGCATAGCTCTGAGAATATTCTAAAAACCATTGAATGATACATTGTAAATGGAAAAAAAAAAGTACCAGGTAAGTTTAAGATAGTAGTAATATTGTCTAAAAGCTATTAGAAATAGCATTTCCAGAATGCTGTTAAGTTTCATTTCCAGAATTCTGGAACACCTAGCATATAATATTAATAGCTATAGCTGGCTCCTGAATACAGTGAATTGGTATTATCATCTTGGATACTTTAGGGGACCCCAAAGTGTCCTCCCAGGGATGGCTCTAATGATAGCTTATGAAATCACTGGCTTCATTGACTGCAGCAGCCAGCATGCTCTTGACTTGCTTTACATGACTATTTGAAGCCTCTACAACCTTTACCTGGTGCAGATAGCATTGTTTGTGTCACGAGCAGGGATTCTGCCAGTTTTGGCAGGGCAGAATTATTTAATAGAAGCCGAGTGTAGAGTAGCTACATGGGCTGTTTCTTTGAAAGGGAGCTAAAGAAGAAGGAGGAGAGTAGCTCTTGGGAACTCATCACATGAGGTTAACACTAAAAATAATACATGTATGAATTACTTGCATTTATCAGTCACATGGGAACATCTATAATGAGTGGCCATTACATTTGCCATATCAAAAAAAAAAAAAAAAAAAGGAAAGATGGGTTATCTACAATGACCACAAAGTTTGTGCCTCAGAAAGGCCCCCCTAAAGACCTGGGCTACATGTATTTTTACCACAGTATAACAAACTAAACCTAAAACATACAAATCAGCAAGAAGAAGCTATATACTTTTTTTTTCTTTTTAAGAGACAGGGTCTTGCTATGTTGCCCAGGCTGGTATTGAACTCCTGGGCTCAAGTGATTCTTCTGCCTCAGCCTCCTGACTAGCTAGAACTAATGCACATGCCACCATGCCTGGCTAATTTTTTATTTTTTGTAGACAAGAGGTCTTGCTATGTTGCCCAGGCTAGTTGCAAACTCTTAGCCTCAAGCAATCCTCCTGCCTTGGCCTCCCAAAGCACAGGGATTATAGGTATAAGCCACCATGCCCTGCCATACATCTTTTTAATTTGCCACAAAAAAAAAAAAAAAAGAAGAACTTGGGACAGCCAGACACGAAGGAATACATGGGGTATTTATAGTTTATTTATTTAAAGAGCATGGTGATACCTTCAGAAATAGAACTGGGAATAAACTTCTATTAGTAATGATACACTATTGTAGGTAGTTTTTATGAATGTTCAAGAAGAGGATGATAGAAAAAAGGTATTCATATTGCTGGTGGGGATCTGCCATCAGCACATCAAAACTGGGGTTGTTCTCCCTCTATTTTGCTTCCGGGGTCAGTGGTAGTGGCCTCCAGAGAAACCTATTAATGTGGCCAATGGTGTGGCCTTACGCACAATAAATGAAAAGCCCACTTTTGTTTCATATGGAAAATCATCAATTGGGTGGGGCTTTATTTGTGACATAATTTTTTTCATTGCACACAATAATTTCTGACCTATGTATGTATAATGGAGCATTTGCAATGAAAGGTATTTTTAATTTAAGTCATATCAAGGTTCATAATATAATTGTGTGAATGTGTGTGAGATTGTGAGAGCTTTACAGTCCACTAGAAAATCTGTGATGGGTTGGTTTTTAAAGGCTAACCAGTTGGTATTAAGCGTATCTGGAAAAAGCAAGTAAACATTTTAATGAAACTATAACTCAGGAACAGTTTAAAAAATGAGCTCCCCCTTTAGATATTAAGGAGTAAAAAGGGCTGAGTTACCCCTTTAAGTGCTGTCAAGAATTCACTTGAGTTTGTGACATTTGGTGGTTTAATGCCAGATGCCCACAGCAGCATAATATTGTACTTTGCCAGAAGTAGAGTCTCTGTTTCTCAGCAGCCCTCTCCCCAAAAGGTATGTTTATTTTTAGTTAAAATAGCTAATCTCTTTTTGCCATACCGCATGATAACTCCCTGGTATCATGTGAAGTGCCCCAAATTTGTCTGTAATTTTCTCATCTCTGAGCTCATTGCCTGCCTCCGTTTCCATGTTTTCTAGGGCCAGAGTTTTATCTCTGCCCGTTTGTGGTTTATCACCACCTGACTTGCCTTCACTGCTTCTCTGATGTGACCAACAGTGTGATCCTGGACACTTTAAGGGTTTCAGATGCAAAGAAACTTTATATGATATTATGAAAGACCATCCTTCCCATTTTGGTTATTTCAGTATTTTAGTTGCAACCTGTGATTAAATTAGAGTCTCAAATGTGATAAAGAGTGGAACGATAATGTTCTATAATTTTCCTACTGCTCTGGACCAAATTCCAGAGTCTCTGGAGTTTCTATTTCAGATTATTCAGTCAAATGAAAAAAGACTTATTACTGTCTGCTTAACGTGTATTTGTTTGGTTGAAAAGATCTTTCTAGAAACTGCAGGGAAACAAAGCAGAACCAACTGGGTGAAATAAAACACAAATGTTGGATTAGGATGTGGTGAGTTGTGAACAGTCAGAAGTCTGGTTATGATTGGGGCCGCTGTCTCACAGGAGATCACTTACTGCCACATGAGTGAGGGACACGGTGTCCAAAGCCCATGGCCTGGAGACCTGGGTGCTGCCTTCATCTGGCCATGGGCCTTGGGGAAGTCCTTCATCCTCCCTGTGTCTCACTCTTCTCATCTGCACAATGATGTGAGAACACCTGCTCTCTCTTTCCAGTCAGAGGATATGGTGAGATTTGATCTGATGAACCTTTGGTGGTGTGCCATGGTGGGTCCTAGTAGAGTATACTTCCTGCCTTCTCTCAGCTGATATTTCTTCAATTTAGGAACAATGAGATTGGCAGAAAGTGGCAGCTCATGGTGCAGTAGTACTCTACTAAAGTGTGCTCACTGGAGTCCCCTGCTAATGTCGACTTGGATATCCTAAAGCAGTCCCACTCTGTTACTCGAGTCACTGACTCCCATGGAAATCCCTACGCTAAGCAGCCTTACCAGATCCAGTTCCCTCAGGGCTGAGTACATAGAATAATGACTCCAAACACACACCAAGAATGGATTGTTACCAAAGATGTCGCAAAGAAAAAGCCTTTTCTTGGGGGGCAGTTGGCAGTTAGGGGTTTGGATTAAAATGTAGACAAAGATAGCATGTGTATTTTGAACAAAATACATAATTTATAGTAAAATGTTATAAATAAAACTTTGCAAAATCAATGGTGTAAAATCAGTACTTAAGATTATAGGTTATAAATTATTTAATTTCATTAAGTAGAAAAAGAAATTTAGCCCTTTTGATGCCTAAACATCTTGTAAGATAGTGTACTATGGCTGCCTTTTTTTGTTTTTGGTGGGTTTTTTGGTTTTTTTTTTTTTGTGACAGGGCCTTGTTCTGTTGCCCAGGCTAGAGTGTAGTGGTCTGATCATAGCTCACTGCAACCTCAAACTCCTGGGCTCAAGGATCCTCCTGCCTCAGCCTTCTGAATAGCTAGGACTACAGGCATGCACCACCATGCCTGGCTAATGTTTTTATTTTTTGTAGAAATGAGGTCTTGCTATGTTGCTCAGGCTGCTCTTGAACTCCTGGCCTCAAGCAATCTTCTTGCCTCAGCCTCCCAAAGTGCTGGGATTACAGGCATGAGCCACTGAGCCCAGCCAATGGCTGCCTTTTTTTCTGCCTCACAAAACAAAGGGCTGTTTCCACAAGGCAAAGTTTTGTGTATGTGCTATTCTTTATTTCAGATTGAGAGTTGTGAAAAACTGGAGCAAATAATGGATTTCTTTTTTCCTTAAAAATATATCTATATATGTATCTTAATACATACAAGGCAGGTTTCCCTGGAATAAAAGTCTGGAATGTACTGCTTAATTTTTCACATGTGTGTAGACAACATTGTCAGTGACTGAAAACTGGAAAAATGTATGGATTATGTCAACTGATTTTTAGCCTATTAGGAGTCCTCTGTGTGAGGAATAGTGGTATAACACCCATTGTATGCTCTTTCTCCCTAGAAATATCTTTTGATGCCCATTTATATAGAATCCCAATGAATGGGTCTTTGGAAAATGTAATGTATCAAAGTTTTTATTTTGTTAATTGATCTAAATGCCCATATAACTAATCAGAAATCCAGCTTGACACGGGGAGCACTGTAGGGGGGGAAGGGCAACCCACACTTGGGTGAGGCAAAGACATAAAGTGTAACCATAATGTTTGTACCCTCACAATACCCTGGAATAAAAAAAAAAAAAAATTTTAGTACAAAATTATCACTGGATGAAAATAGTGCTTTAAAATTACCTCATAAACCCATGATTAATATTTATTCTTGCTAAAATAAAACAGTTTAGGATCAAAAAAAAAAAAAAAAAAAAATCCAGCTTGGTTCAGACGGGGATTTTCTTTTAAAATAAATAAAATATACCAAAAAGACCATTGGAAGAATCATATTTTAATGACATTTTACATTTATATTGCTTCAGTATTTTGGAATTGACTAGACTGTTTTCTCCCACCTACAAGAGAATATGCCTGCCGTTTCCCTGTTTCTCAATTTGGCCTGCAGGAAGTCCAATGGAAATAGCTCGAGCCTTTTGCTCCCTGCCACGTTTATTCCCTTTACGTGAATTGGAGCCTTACCTGCAGTTTAAAGTGAGAGCACCTGGGTTTGAGCCCACCTTCACCTCTAAATGTAATGGGGCCAAATCACTTTGCCTGTCTGGGCCTTTTTCTTTAAAATGAGTGGGTTAGACTAGATGAGCTCAGAAGTCCCTTCCTGCCCTAACATTCTCTTCTATTTTTATTTTCCTGTGATTACTATTAGGGTCAGGCATGTAAAATGCGAGGGATCACTTAGAGGTTTAGATATTTTTGGATTGCTATAGTTTGTATACCCCAGTTGAGGACCCGTGCCATTTTTAGTGTCCCCACCCCATTTCTATGCCTACTTCTCTTATCTTTACTTTCTTTGGTCATCATCCCATTTTTTGCGGGGGGAGGGGTGGGGACAGGGTCTTGCTTTGTCACCTAGGCTGGAGTACAGTGGCCTCATCATACCTTACTGCAATCTCAAGCCCCTGGGCTCAAGTGATCCTCCTGCCTCAGCCTCCCAAGTTAGCTGGGACTAGCAGGCAGCTGCCACCATGCCTACCTAATTTTTTTATTTTTTAAAATTTTTTGTAGAGACAGTCTCACTGTGCTGCTCAGGCTGGTCTTGAACTCCTGGCCTCAAGCAATTCTCCCAAGTGCTGGGATTACAGGCATGAGCCACCACACCTGGTCCCATCATCCCATTTTTTTCCACTCTTGAAACTCACAACTTTCCAGTTCATGAGGCACTTAGCCCTCAAAAATCCATTTACAACACCATCCTAGAAAAGCCACAGAGCTACCTTCAGCTAAATCTGTAACATATATAGAATATTTTTTTTGTTTTCCTCTTGACATGAATGTTTAAGCTAAATAGAATATTTTAAAATTCTAATTTCAGCTATGATCCCCAAAATAAGTGCTGACAAAGTTGTCTATCACAGAAAGGATGTTTTTTTCATCTTGTAGGCATCACATCAGTGCAGGCCTGTGGGGAGATGGCAGAGGGCAGGGGCAGGGTCCCGGGATGGGGTGAGATAAAATGTGATTCTGTCCTTTACTTTAGGTCAAAAATCCTAGATTACAGAACAAGGGTCTGCACTCTTAAGCTGGTATATAAGATCACCTCCACAGTGTCGTGCAGATTTCACACTCAGTAAATCACCCTGAAAGAGTTTGCATCAGATTTTCTAGGCCTGTGCTATTCAGTGTGGTAGTCAACAGCCACGTGTAGTGAGTGACCCCTTGAAATTTGGCTTGTCCAAATTGAGATTATGCTGTACACATAAAATATACACCAGATCTCGAAGGCTTGGTACCAAAAAAGAATGTAAAATATTTCATCAATGTTTTATATTGATTACATGCTGAAATGACAATATTTTGGATATATTGACTTAATAAAATATTAATAATTTAATAAATATTATAAAATTATTTCACCTATTTCTATCTTTTTAAAATGTGGCCACTAAAGAATTTAAAATTAGACATGTGGCTAACGTTGCACTGCTATTGGACAGTGCTACTCTAGACTTACATGGTGTAGGGCAAGGCGGTGAAATCCCATA
Source organism: Propithecus coquereli (assembly GCF_000956105.1). Lineage (NCBI taxonomy): Eukaryota > Metazoa > Chordata > Mammalia > Primates > Indriidae > Propithecus > Propithecus coquereli. The sequence continues at coordinate 2,592,007 of NW_012135081.1, forward strand.
GGCAGGAAAGGTAATTCTGTGAAGCATCCAAACAAACAGAAGCAACACAAATATTTTTTCTGGAGTCAGGAGTACTGTGAGGCACAGAACACTTTCCAGAAAGCAGAAGATTTTTCTGCCTAAAAGCCAATATATATAAGACCCCAATTGAAAAACAAACAAAAATGAACCCCAAACTGCCAACCTTCAGCTTTGCCTGGGAGCTGCTACCTTTGTTCTTATTTTTCTAGTATCTTCCAAGTGCCAAGTGTATTAGCCATATGAGGGTATTGGACATATTTGTTTCATTTTAGGCAAAATTCTCTTTTGGTTTCCCCTTCCCAGGTATTGTTTAGCCTGTTCAAAGCTGGGTGTGTTGAAATACTGTGTAAATCTTGCTACACTTGATAGGCTGCTTCTCTTGGCCTTGGCAGAGGCTGAGCCCGTTGCCTGTGCCCACCTGCCAGGCAGGTTTCAATGCTGGCTCCTGAAAGAGTTTGCATTTATTTTATTTTGCACTAGTCACAGTGGTTGTTTAAACTATATGAAATGTTTTGGGGAGAGCATTTGGCTGTGATAGAGAGATAGATGATTTATTCCTTTGATTGTTTTAAATTAAAAGCTATTTTTACACACACACAAAGAAAGGAAGGAAGGAAGGAAGGAAGCTCAAATCTGGAGGAAATGGTGGTTTTCTGTGAGGCTTCAGTCAGGCACATTTACAATAGAGGGTAAGTGAGTGGGTGGGGGACTCGGTTGATTAGATATTTACCGTACACATGTACATGACTAAAACACATTCTTAGACTTCAGTGAGCCTACGCAGTAGTTAAGGGAAGCACATATTAAATAAGTCCTGGGACTTTGTTTCCTACCTGGACAAATAGTTAACAAGTGGTGATTGGGTACTGACTACTTGGTCAGGCCTGGATTAAGTGCTATGGGGGTGTATAACGGAAGTTTAAAAGATAGTATCTGTCATCACATAGGAAGGGGAAACACAGGAAACAACCAGATGCCATCTGCTACAATAGTAAATAGTCGGATGCCAACCTGGGGTGTAAGCACCATAGGAGTTCATGGGCCCTAGGGTCCTGGTCAAGTGAGCTTCGTGGTGGGTGGGAGTGGTGGATAGTCAGAGAATTTATATAACATTCAGAGAAGAACTGAAAAAAAACATGGAGGAGGAGCTGGAAATCTTAGGCTTCAAAGCATAGTGAAGTCAGTTTAAGGTGTCAGTGATATTGCATGTGGCTAAGATATATTTTGCTCTGTCTCTATTGGAAGTTCAGATTAAGGCAGGCACAGGTCATTTGATAGGTACTGTATTTTATTAAAGCCACACTAAACTATAAAGTGGGACAGTCCTGTTAGGGCAGGTGCTAAATTGTATGGGAATCCCCAACAAAATGGGGGTAAGTGCTATGGAGAAAAATAAAGCAGAAAGGAGTGCAGGAAGTACTAGGGTGGGGAGTGGCCACTTTTGAGTAGGATCATCAGAGAAGATCTCATGGAGAAGGTGATATTTGAGTGAAGGAGGTGAGGGAGCTGTCCAAGAGGTTACCTGGAGGAAATGCAAGTACAAAGACCCTGAGGTGGGAGTGAGCCTGGCATGTTTAAGAAACAGCAAGGATGTCTGTGTGGATGGAACAGAGTGAGCGAGCAGGAGAGCAATAGGATCTGGGCTGGGAGAGGTGATGATGCCAGTTGTGTGGGCCTCAGGCCAAGAAGGCTTTTTGGGTTTTTAACTCAGTGAAACCAGAAGCCATTTCAGGGTTTTGGTAGAGGAGTGACATGATACAACTTACGTTTTAAATTAGAAAGCTGAAGAGGACAAAGGCAGAAGCAAGTAGGGAAGATGCTGTAGTTACCCAAACATGAGCTGATGGTGACTGTGATCCGGATGGGAGCAGTGGTGGTGAGAAGTGCTCAGATTCTGGATATGTTCTGAAGGCAGAGCCAACAGGACTTGCAGATAGATTGGGTGTTGGGTATGAGGGAGAAGTGGAGTTGATACTGCTGCTGAGATTTTGGCTAGTGCTAAGAACCCTGGCTGGTTCCAGAAAATGTAATTCCAAGTGCTCAGAACTAGAGCCTGAACCTGGCCCTAAGTGCCCCAAACAGAACTTATCAGATGTTGGGCCGAGTTACATTAGAGTTTGTCAGAGGGTTCATTCTCCTTCATCATATTCATACTTTACAGGTATTAATTTGGATGTTAATTATATTCCTGTTGTTTAAATATGCTTGCATTAATTCAACTGCAAAATGAAAGCATTCTTCTGAGGATTTTAAAACTTTTTACAATATTGAATTCTTTTCTACTGTATTTAACTTAGTAAAACATTTTTCTAATTCCTTTTCATGCTAGGTACGCTCCATGGTGAGTGACTTTGCGGTTTTCCTTACTATCTTCACAATGGTGATTATTGATTTTTTGATTGGAGTCCCATCACCAAAGCTTCAAGTTCCCAGTGTGTTCAAGGTAAACAGATCTCAGGGTTCTTGGTGCATTCATGCAGTTTCATAGAATCTGATCCCAAGCTGATTTCAAAGGCCTTTCCATATCCTAATCATAAGATGAGTTGTATTATACGTTCCTCTAAATCCAAACCTTACTCTTCACACCTTGCCATTCAGAAAAGCAACTCTGCAGGCTTGGCTGAGTTCAAGTCGGAAGAGTCAGAGAACAGAGAAACTAAGGTTGCTGAATGAATGAAAATTATTTTGTATTGTTAATACCACTTATTGTTTTTAATATGTTAAGATTTAAAACAATAGAATGTGTACGTTTACGTAAATATATACCAGATACTATGGAAACATGGGTCCCTGGAACAAGTCTTGTTGACAGCACTGAGTTACTCATTAACTCACTGAGTATCCACTGTATGGGGGCACCTGGGAGGGTGGAAAACGTAAAGGACTCAGCCCTCCCCTGGAGGATCCTGCCGTGTAGGAGGGGAATGGAACTAAGAGGGACCTCAGCAGGAGTGTAAGACCCTTGCTGGAGTAATCATGACATCTCTTCAACCCTATTGTGTTGTTTGTTTCTATAACTCTCTATAATCTGTAGTATTTTTCAAAAAACCTGTACAAAAAGTAAAACGAATGATCAATACATGGGAACTTCAAATCTGTTTCAGTCTGGGGATACTAACTGAGTAAACAAAAAAGATAGAAGAGCTGAGCTCAGTTCCATAGATTCCTGTAGGGTGGAAAGGAGAGAAAACCTGAGTGTACTCAGTGGCTTGAGAAGAATTATGAAATAAGAAGATGGGAGAGGTGAGGAGAAGGCGGACAGGAACAAAGTAATCCCTGACTTGTAAATGCCCCTATACAGCTGGCCTTGGTCTTCCCTTTCTCTTTTCTCTCTGTGTCCCTAAAGTAGGCCTGATTAAAAATATCATTTTCCATATTGTCTGAAAATTTTTAATTTTGTTAAATTTGTTGAAATGCCACTAGTTAGAAGTTTATGAATTAATAAACACCCTCTTACAAGTATTAATATAATACTTCCAAGAATATGACATTCTCACCTTGTGTGAATGAGCACAATCAGCTTTCTCTGTAACACCTAGCTGAGGCCAGCCCTGAAGGAGGAATGGATTTTGTGTAAAATAGGTAATTTGAAAGCAATAAGCAATCCTTGTAAATGTTCCCTGATAGGTAGGTTTAAGATAGTCAGGAGGCACTGAATTTCTGGGACATCTGGGCAGAAGGCCTCTGGGAGGTAGGAGAGAGATGAAAAACGGAAATGGGAGAATGTTAAAGAAAATGTTGCTCTTGGCGGCCTCCACTTTCAGGAGAGGGTGGAAGAATTTTTCTTTCTTCCCTTCCCTATTATATCATATGGTTCCCAGCTCCCAAGACCCAATCCGAAGGTTAGTACTATTAGTAGGGGTTATAATGTCATTAAAGGTTTAACAAGTTTTCTTGTTGGTCTGAGAACTTAACTACCACTTAGAACATGTTACTAAGGAAACATAGATTCTGTAAACTTTTAGAAGCTAACCCATTCATAATTTGGGACTTGGTAGCGTTATTGGAGAGCCTTTGAGTCCTAGAGTCATGACTAATATGGAACCAAATGCTTCAGATATGACAGTCTTTGTTCATTGACTTTGGGTCAATTCCAGGTCAGTTTGTATCCCTGGCCTTTTATCTTCCAGTACCACTTGCCAAAAAAGGTGAACTTGTCTTCTCCAGAGTACCCTGGGTGGGGGTGGGGGAAGGGTGAGTTGAAGATCTAGGAGAGTTTAGGTATGTCATGAACATCCCAATAAGATTTATAAACAGTTGTTTTACAGGGACTTAGAAGAGGTTTGCTAGGTCAAACAGGTGTCCAAGTTCATCAGTTTTGGGCTCCTTCTCAAGTCTCTGGTGCCTGGGCCTCTGACTTGCTGCTGTTGGGAGAGGGTCCCTGAAACAATCCAATCTAAGCCCAAGAGATTCCATGCAGCTGGCTCCACTTTGCCTTTATTTGTGCTGTAGACACAGATTCCATGGCTTCTGGAGAGTGCGGGATTAATGAATATTCCACAGCAAGTTGATAATTGAGGATTGACTGTTTCAAAGGGGATTTGGAGGAAGGTCATAGATTTCCTAAGGAGTTGCTGTATTTCAAGCCTTTTTTTTTTTTTTAAAGGATTCTTATTCAGGAATAAAAAGAAATGTGGATATTGTGATACAGTTTGATCTGTTTCTGACTATAGTTAATTTAAAATACAAAAATAATGCCTTGTTTTTTCCCCTTAGCCAACAAGGGATGATCGAGGGTGGATTATTAGTCCCATTGGCCCCAATCCCTGGTGGACTGTGATAGCTGCAATTATCCCAGCTCTTCTCTGTACTATCTTGATATTTATGGACCAGCAGATCACAGCTGTCATCATTAACAGGAAGGAACATAAGCTCAAGGTAACAAGAGGTTCTGACCTAGAAGACTACTATGGCAACCTGTTACATTTTTTGATTTTAGGGTAAGCCCATTGAGACCAGGAACTTTAGAACATGGATAAAAACAGTCACAGAAGGGGCTCAGAAGGGGTTTCCATTCCCTTCATTAATAACAAAGATTGGTTTGGAGATGAGACTAGAGTGGAACATGGTGGTGTGATTTGAAAGAAGCTTGGAGTCCATTACTGTCCTCTCCACCTGTGGCAGGTGGTTGGGCAGAGTTGCTGGTGATCCCTATATAGCTGCATGCTCTGAGTCAGGTAACTGTATAGCTTGTGTTTCTGAGGTTCAAATCAGGGCCTAAGCCACTATTTCCTAGAGGAAGGTATTCTCCCATTGGTATGTGTCCCTTACCAGGGTTTCCAGACTGAACCTTGATCCCAAGGATCCTAGGGAAGTAGCAGAGCAGGCAACATCCAAATATGGCAATGATCCGGGGTTGTTACAGGAACTCAATAAGGACACTTATTCCCAACTCCTGTAGTGTCTGCCATCTAGAATGGTGACGATGTGGCTTGGCCTCTGGTTTCTCTTCCAGGGAAGAATGGATCTTTGAATGTATGAGACTCAGAGTAAACTAGGGGCACTTGGATAAAGAATAGATATTGGCATATATAGGACAAGCCAATATTTTCCTTTTTGTTTCTTCCAAACCTGGAGGAACTATAAGACTTCTCTGGGATCTCTGGACCCCTTCCTTCTCACCCGTAAACCCCTTTCTACTTTGGACCTGAGACCCTTAGCTCACTCTTCTATGCCCCACTGCAGCCAACCTACTGATGGTGACAGAGACTCTGTTTCCCCACAGAAAGGCTGTGGCTACCACCTGGACCTACTGATGGTGGCCATCATGCTGGGTGTCTGCTCCATCATGGGCCTGCCCTGGTTTGTGGCTGCAACTGTTCTGTCCATTACACATGTGAACAGCCTCAAGCTGGAATCTGAGTGCTCCGCTCCTGGAGAACAGCCCAAGTTCTTGGGCATTCGAGAACAGAGAGTGACAGGCCTTATGATTTTTGTGCTGATGGGCTGCTCAGTCTTCATGACAGCTATCTTAAAGGTAATCATTCCTTTCACTCATTAGGAAAATATTGAATGCCTGATTTGTGCCAGGAATCCTGCTAGGTACTGGGAATACAGTGATGCCAAACTGATACACGTACAAATCCCTGCCCTGAAAGAGCTTATTCTAGCAGGGTAAGACAGATAAGGGCTTAAGAAAATTAGTTAAGAAAACAAACATGATAATTGCAGAATGTGATGAGTAACATAAAGGAAATACATAATGTTCTCTGGTGCCACAGAGAATTAAGGGGGTTCCATTTTAGTTAGGGTAGTCAGAGAAGGCCTTGTTGAGGAGATGGCATTTAAGATGAAGTGGAGCCAGCGTGGAGGGAGGGGAGGAAAGCAGTCTAGTCAGGCCCTGAGGAAGGAAAGAGTGATATGTGTTTTAGGAAATATCAGGGCCATGTGGCTCAAGGATGTTGAGTCAAGGCAAGAGCACAGTGAGATGAGATGGAAGAGTGGGGAGGGGCAGATCATGTAGGGCCTTGTTGACAGTGGTAAAAGTCACCTTTGAAGGGTTTTAACAGGAGAGGGACATGATCCAGTTAGTATTTCCAAAAGATCATTCTGGTTGACGTCTAGAGTATAAGTTTTTAGAACTGGGGAAGGATAGAAGCAGATAGGCCTGTGAGGCTTACAGGTGAGAGATGATGGTAGCTTGAATAAGGAAGTTGGCAGCAGGGACAGATAAAAGGGCATGGCTTTTTGGAGGCAGATCCCAAGGTCTTGCTGGTTGACTAGATGCGGAATGGGGGTGAGGAAAATACAAAAATTAAAGAAGCCTTTCATATTTCTGACTCTACTATCTGGTGGAGAATGATGGCATTTATAAAGATGTAGAAGACTGATTTTGTGAGGCATGGGGCTGTGCTCAGATTTTGAGTGAGATGTCTGGGTGAGGAGGCTAGAGGAAGGTTCTGGACTAAAATGTAAATTTGAGAGTCCGCAGCACAAAGGGGGTATTGAAAGCCTAGGGAGTAGATGAGATGATTCAGGAGAAGGGTAGATATTAAAGAAAAAGGGACCAAAGAGAAAATCAGGGTTTAGAGGTTGGGTAGAGGAGGAGATAGCAAGAGAGTCTCAGAAGGAGCTTCCAGAGAGGTAGGAGGGAAACCAGGAAGGTGTCGTGTCAGGGAAGCCAAACAAAGGGAGTGTTTCAAGAAGGAGGGATTGGTTAGAAACTCTCTAGAAGGATGAAGATTAAACTGGGACCATTGGATTTAGCAACATGGAGGCCTAATGTGACTTGACAAGAGCAGATTCAGTGGATTACATTAGTTTCTGCTGCCTTTCCATGATTTAGAAGTAGAAGCAAAAGCAGAAGCTAACAATGATAAAAATCATTTTGTTCTGAAATGAAATGATTACACACTTAAGTTAAATCATAGGCCTCACATCTCACCCGTCTGGCTCTTCTTCCTCCTTGGGGATGGGCAGGCAGACAGACAGACACACCCACACCCACACTTCTTTTACAGAAATGATGCCTTTTAAATCTTCTGTAATCACACAATCATCTCCTGAGGGATTTGGTAAATTTTAACATGGATTAAAAAAATTTCCAAAGACTTGAGGGCAGGAGTGGGAAGGTATCTTATCAGAGAGGGAATTCAGTGGAACTATAGGGCACAAGTCCAGTTATAGGTGGCTAAAGCGTGAGTAGGAGATGAGGCAATAAGGAGTATGTGTGCAGACAACTCTTTAAAGAGGTTTTTCAGTGAAGCAGAACAGAAAAATGGCAGTGGCTGGTGTGAGGAGTGGGGCTAAAAGAGGGTTTTTTGTAAAGATGGAAGATACCTTGAACATGAGAAAAATTTTTTCTGTGGGTGTAAGGCCTGCATCCAGGAAAGTGGGGTGAAAAGGAAACCTCTATGGCTGTATTGCCAGGCCCCAGTCATGCTGGAGCACTGCCTCATCTCCCTTGCCTCCTTTCGTCCTCTTTTAGCAAATCTTCAACCACCCCAGCCTGCGCTGCGGATGCTCATCACAGATGAGAATTAAGAGGGATGGTAAAGATTTCTAAACCATCGTCCTGTCCCCTCACTTTCCACGCATCCTTGCCACCCACCTCTCCTCATACTCCTTCCTTACCTCCTTCTACTCACTGTCCCCAGCCCAACTCCCTCTCCCACCCCTGGCCTAGGTGCCATCTGGAGGGTCCCAAAGAGTGCTGCTCCTCCAAGAATATAACGAAGCCATCACCTGGCCTTCCTATAACTGTCTCAGGAGGATTCTTTTAGGACACCATTCAATAGTTGTACAAACAAGGTTATCACTGAATTAGGATGTCTAATTACTCTAGAGCTGGAACAACATAAAATCCAATGGGGATTTTCTAATTCTGAGAGGAATTATGTTTGGGAATGCTCTCTAGGCCCAGAATGAAAGCAAGTCACATTTAGTCTTCAGCTAAGAGACTTTCCTTGCCTTGATTCTATAAACCCCATTTCCATACCTCAGAGTTGCTCCAAAGATTGCCTGGGATGTGAAGGGAAAGTCATACTCAAGTGCTGTGTGCATATTAAAGTGCAATATGATAATATTAGTATCTCGCCCCAAATCATTCCCTCTCTGATAAGATATCTCTCCACTCCTGCCCTCAAGTCTCTGCTCGGTAAAAAAGAAAGGAAACTTTTTTTAGTTCATGCTAAAATACACCAAATCCCTGAGGAGATGATTGTGTGATTCTAGAAGATTTAAAAGGCATCATTTCCATAAAACAGGGGTGTGTTTGTGTGTCTGTGTCTGTCTGTCTGTCTTCCCATCCCCATGGAGAAGGAATGATATATGAGGGGTGATATATGAGGCTTACGATTTAGCTTGCATTTCATTCCACTTCAGAACAAAATGCTTTTTATCATTGTCAGATTCTGCTTTCACTTCTACTTGTGAATGATGTAAAGGCAGCAGAAATTAACACAATGTTTATAGTGACTTTATTTCATTTTTAGAAATTTAAAAGTTTATATAGTCTAGCGTTGAGTGTGCTGTGATACCAAATTTAACTTCTGGTCTTTTTGCCCTTTGGTCTCCAGTTTATTCCAATGCCAGTTCTCTATGGAGTTTTCCTCTACATGGGAGTTTCTTCACTACAGGGAATTCAGGTATGGTATGTTTCAGCTAGGGAAATGTCTTCTCGCTGTGAATTCACCTGTCCTGTCCACGGAGGAGCAGCTCCCCACAGGAAGCACAATTTGTTCCTGAGAAATTATTTCCTAGTCTCTCCAGTTAGGCTATTTTAGACATTTCTTTGGATATGGGACAAAATACAGTCCTGTTGGCATGAGAGTACAAAGACTTCCAGGGTGGCCTGGCATCCAGTCATTCATTAATTATTCAAAAGACAATTATTTGACACATATTAAACACTGGGTGCTTTGCCAGGTGCTGGTAAACTTGGATCTGAAAGGTTGGTCAAGAACCAAACTGGCTTTCACCCATGGACACCTCTAGGTTAATGCCAGGCTAAAGAATGAGAAAGGGGAGTTTAATTCTGGGAGTATGCTCGCAGAAGAGATTGGGGAGTAGTGGGAGTTGCTCCAGGTAAACAGATGTCACTTCCTGTTATACTCTGCCTTTTCCCACCTAGCAACTCATTCCTCTGAGTCCTTCAACAGAGAAAATCAGGAGCTTGTCAATGACAACTTGGGTGCCCCAGATAATAAAATAACTTATTAAATATTAATAAAATCACTTAGGCTGATTCTTCTTTGTACTGAATATCCAGCGGTCATTCTTATATGCTGAGTTTTAATATGACCTTGGGCAGGGTATTTAATCTCTGGGTCTCTGTTTCCTTTTTATAATATAAGGATGATCATATTTTTCTATAGCCAGAATGTTATGAGGTTTCATTTCACTATAGATAATCAATGAATAGCTCCTCAAAGAACAAGTAAGAGATTTTGGTTTTGATAATAAGCAAAAAGATGCAATTGGCTAATTTTGTTTTCAACACTCCCCGAGAAGGAGCTCTCTTGGGTGCCACAGTGTTAAATAGGAAAAAGGTGTTTGAACTTAGAATAAGAAAAGAAGGATTCAAATCTTGACTCTGCCACTTACCAACATTGGCCATATTACCCACTCTTTCTGGGACTCAGTTTCCATTTATGTCTAGTGGAAACAGTGTTACCTACCTTTCAGAACAGGTGATACAAGAGACATGAATGGGCCTGACGAGATTTCTGGTCAGAGAAGCCTCCTGAAAATAAATGCCAGCTGTTGCCTTTCAGTTCTTTGATCGTCTGAAGCTCTTCGGGATGCCTGCAAAGCACCAGCCAGACTTTATCTACCTGCGGCACGTGCCGCTGCGCAAAGTGCACCTCTTCACCCTCATCCAGCTGACCTGCCTTCTCCTGCTCTGGGTCATCAAGGCATCCCCAGCTGCCATTGTTTTCCCAATGATGGTGAGGTTTGGTTTTGTTTATATATACAAATTATTATTGTTGTTATTTTTATTTTAAAGTTGTGGTAAAATGGTATGAAATTTACCATTCTAACCAGTTTTAAGAGTACAGTTCAGGGGCATTAAATATTAATACATTCACATTGTGGTAGAACCATTACTACCATCCATCTCCATAACTTTTTATAATTTTTTTCATCTTGCAAAACTGAAACTCTGTGCCTATTAAACGCTAACTCCCAATTCTCCCCTTCCCTTTGCCCCTGGCAGCCTTCATTCTACTTTCTATCTCTATGAATTTGATTATTCTAGGTACCTCTTGTAATTGGAATCATGTAGTATTTGTCCTTTTGTGACTGGCTTATTTCACTTAGCATAATGTCTTTAAGGATAATACATCTTGTAGAAAGTGTCAGAATTCCCTTCCTTCTTAAGGCTGAATAATATTCTATGGTAGGTGTATACCACATTTTATTTATTCATCTGTCTGTGGGCACTTAGGTTACATTCACCTTTTGGCTATTGTGAATAATGCTGCTGTGATTATGGGTGTACAAATATCTGTTGGTGTCCCTGCTTTCAATTTTTTTGGGTACATACCAGGAGTGGAATTGCTGGACTGTATGGTAATTCTATTTTTAATTTTTTTTTAGTTCCCTAGATTTACACCCTCCTGGTGGGGGTTTTCTCAATTTTTTCAGAATGCACATAAGGCTCTGCATTTGTGTGTTATGTTCAGAGGTTGAGTGTTTGGTTAAAGAAATAGAAAATTCCTGGGAACTCCTGGTAGGAATCCTGTCAATTTTGGATTTAGTAGGAAAGTAGTCATTAAAACTGGATAGAATTGTGGTTGAATTTAATAAGCCAGATTTGCCTCATTCCTTGTCTAGTTGGTGAACACCAGTCAACCGAGGCAGGCCCTTCTTGGTTATTATGGGTTCCCCTTTCGCTAAAATGGCCCTCACGGAAAGAAAGTGGAGCAGCAGTTGAAATATGCTGGACCTGTCTCCATTGAGGAAATCAGCTGTCAGATTTTAGCAAGTCACTTCCTCTCTCTGGACCTCAGTTTCCTCATCTATAAAGTGAGTGTCAGGCCAGGCCAGAGGGCAGAGACAAAAACCACTAGAGATGCACGATGCAGGATAAAGCAAGAATTGGGGGAATGGGGGAATGTACAGGCAAAGTGACAGGGAATAAAGACAGTCCTGTCTTTAGAGTCCCACCATCCACTTGCTAGTGAAGCAGGCTTGGGCTGGGTGTGGCTGGCCCCACCATGGCTGAGCCCCTGCAGAGGCTCTCTGCTGACGGCTGCCCTGTAGCCCTTCCTGCTGCCTGTGAGCCATCTGCAGATGAGGGGTTTCTCTTTTCAATGAGGGAATTAAATTAGTTGCTCTCTAAGTTGTAGAGTTGTTATAATGATAGTTAAAATATTGAGTGTAAAACACTTACCTGGGTATCTGGCACAAAGAACATTACGATTACGATAAATGACAACTATTATGATTATTATGAATTTGATTTTGCTTGCAATGTCTTAGTCTGCTGTGAAATTAAGACTTTGCTTTCAATTCCAGGAAGGAAATTCATCCCTTTAACTCACTTTCTTTATTTTTTTTCAGGTTTTAGCCTTGGTCTTTGTCAGGAAAGTCATGGATCTCTGCTTCTCTAAGCGAGAGCTGAGCTGGTTAGATGATCTCATGCCAGAAAGCAAAAAGAAGAAGTTGGATGATGCCAAAAAGAAGGCCAAGGAGGAAGAGGTCATAGTCCCTGTACTAACTGTACACTTTGGGGCCTCAAATTACAGAACATAGGGCCACATGAAAATTCAGCATGTCTAGAATCCCAAGGGTTATATTTAGGAACTGGACAGATTACCCCAAAGATGTTCTCAGCTGAGAATGGATTAAGGATTTTTGCTCCTGTCTGTCCTTCATTTTTGGATGATAACCAGTGTTTTTTCCTTTGTTTTATCTACAATTTACTTACCAGGTTCACACCTAGAATGTGAACATAGAATCTGCTCTTATTATCAATGGGTCAGGTTCTTCCAAAAGGTCTAATTTAACAAGTATATACAACCCATTACTTCCTAAGGTATTTGTTATGTATCTAATTGCAGATGGTGCTGTAGTAGGCACCATGCAAAGATAACTTGCATAGGACTTTCTGTCCTTCTTTATTTCCCTTAGCACTTGGCACCTTGTTATCTACACAATGGATCCTCAATCAATGGCCTATACCTGCAAAGAAAGAATGTGTAGCAAAATGAAAATACCAGACCAAGATATGAATGAGCTGACAAGTGTTTCCAAATACAGTTAGTACCCCAAATAGTGTCTTTTAAAATGCATTTTAAAAGATTTTTCCTCTAATAGCTTAAATTTTAAAAATGTTATATTACTAAATAAGCTTTAACAATTATAAATACAAAAGCAATGGAAGAAAACTTTAAAGGGAATATTGATGGAATTCACTATATAAAATGTGAAGCTTTCAGACATCTAAAAGTCTATAAACAAAATTTTAAAATTACAGACAGGTTGAGATATGTGTTAATACTCTTACTATTCAAATAATTCTTACAAATTAATAAGAACAATAATGGAATAAAAATGAGCAATCGAAATGGATAATTTATATAAATAATTTATAATTTTATATTTATATAAAAGAAGAAATACAATGGCCAATTACCTTACGACAAAAAATTCATTCTCACTAAAAATCAAAGAAATGGAAATTTAAACAAGGACAGTACATTTTTCACTTATAAAATTGGCAAAGATTTTTAAAAAGATAAAAGGAACCAGTGTTGACAAGACCATTATTGAAATGGTCTTCTTATATACTAAAAATGGTAGTATAAGTTGCATAAATCTCTTTAGAGAATGGTTTAATTATAGAGTCTTAAAAGTATATATGCCCTTTGGCCCAGCAACTCTAATTTTTAAATTCTCTCGAGGATATAATCAGCAATGTGACAAAAGATTTGAATTATGGTGTTATGCAAAACAACAACTGCAAAAAAAGAAAATTATATATAAAAATATAATAGCATATTGTACAACAGTTTAAAAATCAAATTTTAAAGAATACTTAATGATACATGGACTTGTTTATGATATTTTATGTGAAAAATAGAGAATATAAAATGGAACAAAAAGTAAGAATCTCCATTTTCATTAAAAAGTATATTAATACATATACACATATTACATACATGTACACATACATATACACAGACATTTGAAAAAGATTGGAAGAAAATAGACCAAAATGTTTGTTGTGGTTCTCTATGTCTCGCTGGGTGGTAAGATTATACGTTAATGAATTAATTATCTTCCTTCCTCAATATTTATTGAATGCTTACTCTGTTCTCACGATTCCAGACACAGTGGTATAAAGGACAGAGTTCCAGACCTTGTGGAGCGTACATTCTCATGGGGGAGACACTATAAACAAGAAAACAAGTATATATTTGTTTACTTGATTATAGTGCCTTAATTTTACATATATACATATAATTTTATATATATGTAAAATTTATTTTATATATATGTAAAATTTTAGATAGTGATATGTTTTAAGAAGGTAACAGATGAAGGAGTTACTTTATTTAGGTAATTAGAGATGACTCCTCTGAGGAGACATCTGAGCAGAGACCTGAATAAAGCGAGGGGCAAATTGGAGAATATCTGGGAGTAAGAACATTCCAGGCCAGAGGTATAGAGAATGCAAAGTTTTTGGAAAAAGGAGTGAGCTTGGCATGCTCGAGAAACACCGAGAAAGCCAGAGAGGTTGGAAGGGTCAGAGTGGAAGCCGGGAGACTAGTCAGGAGGCTGTGGCAACAGTTGAGGCAAGCGCTGCTGTGACTGAGGCTAAGGTAGAGGTGCTGCAAGTGGCAGGGTTAGCGCTGCCAGGTTTTTGCTAAGGGATGGTGGGCCCAGGTGAAAGAGAGGAGGTGAGGACTCCGGATTTTTGGACCGAACAATGGGGTGAATGGGTTGAGCTATTTATTAAGATGAGGAAGACCAAAGAACAGCAGGTTTGGGGGGAAATCAAGAGATTTATTTTGAATGTTAAATTCGAGGTGGCTGGTAGACATTATACTCTTTATTTTCCAAAATTTCTGAAGTAAGCATGTATTTTTTAATACATGTGTTACTTCATAAAATTATTTTAAAAGCTAAAGGCAATTAAAAAGATGAAGACTTGATACAAAAAAATTTTACCACCTCAACATCCAACACTCATGTTCAGTTCTTTATGTTCTTTTCAAATCCTTAACATGGTTTTCATATAACTGTAATAATTGTATATTTGTGTGTATATATCTATATCTATATAGTATGTGTATATGTATTCTAATTTTTTCTCTCAACTTGATTTCATAAGACAATTTTATGTTTCTATGTCTCTATATAATCACATTTATTGTATTAATGGATGTATAATATTCTATAGTAGTATTATCTCATATTTAATTTAAATATTCTTCCCTTGTTAAGATTTTTAGTTGCTTTAGGTTTTATTATTACTTATACTACTTTAAACATCTTTGTATGTATTTTTTTCTCTGTAATTATTTTCTTTAAATTAGTGGGATTTTTTAAGAAAATATTTTATTACAGATTATTCCAAACATATGAAAGTAGAAAGAAAAGTCAGTATTCATATTTCCTCAATTGCCTTATTATTTTTAATAATTTATTTGAATTAGGATTCAAAGAAGGGCCATATATTATAATTGGTTGATATCTTTCTTAAATATCTTTAGGGGTTCCCTTCCCATTTTTTTTTTTTAATTGAAGAAGCTGGTTTTTGACCTCCAGGGTTTTCCATTTGGATTTTGCTAAAGGTGTCCCTTGGTGTCATTTAACATGCTCTTCTGTCCCCTGTATTTCCAGTAAATTGGCCATTAGATCTAGGTTTACTCAGATTCAGGTTCTTTTTTCTTTTCCCAGTACTATTCCACATGTACAAATATCTGGTTGCATCTCATTTTGTGATGAGTCAAATCTATGAAAGAACCTCATTATATTCTTTTATAATAAATGTGAGAGGAAATCAGGTAGAAATCATGGTGGTAAAAGAATGGGCTAATGGAGACTCCCGGTTTTACTTGGTCTAAGATATAATAATGTTTCCTTTTCTTATAGGAGGCTGAGAAAATGTTAGAAATGGGGGCAGACAAGTTCCCCTTAGAGAGCAGGAAGTTACTAAGTAGTCCTGGAAAGAACAACAGTTTCAGGTAAAAATCCCAAAACACCAAGGACCTTACTGTTTGGATTATTCTTATAAACGTTCTGGCTTTGTGGTAGAGGTGGTGTCACAAAGGCAGCTGCTGCACGCCTCCAAGTTTTCCCCTGTGAAAACACCTTTTCCATTTCATTGTTTATTGAGTGCCTTCTGTGTGCCAGGCACTATACCAGGTGCTGGGAATCACAAGGAGAGGAGGGGGGAGGGAGCCAGAGTGCTCAGTGCCTCCTCTGGGCCAGGATCGTGCTAGAAGTTTTATTTATGTGTTCTCAGTTACTCTGTACAACAGTTCTCTGATATGAGTCTCACTATCCGCATTTGTAAAGTGAGGAAACTGAGGCCTACAGGGTTTTAGGTAATTTGCCCAAGGTTACAGTGCTGCTAGATAGAAAGATTAAGATACAAACCCCAGTCTGTCTATTCCTCAGACCAGTGCTCCTTCTTCCTTTCTTTGCCACCTTCCAACAATGAATAGGATATGGTCTTTATTTTCAGAGAGTTCTCAGCCTTGGGGGCATGAAATTCCCATGCTGGGGCAAGCCTTTGGGGATAGGCAGAGACAGTTTATTTTAGCCTGGCTTGTGGCATCTGTAGTCCGGGGAGCCAAGGGGGAACTGAACTGGGATCACAAAAATTCCTTACTTCTGCCAGTGATTTTAGCCTCTTTCTCTATCAAACCTATTGCTCACCACAAATCACAGGAAGCTAAATTTGTCCATTTGTGGTTTTGCTCCTGGTGTCTTGTTTCTGCATTGGAAGAGGTACACACTGGCTGAAAGAGCATAGAGGTTGAGAGGGAGCAGAGAAGGAAGAGAGCAGGGGATCTGGATACTCTAGATCCTGAAGAATTTACTGCTCAGTCATTGAGTCGGTTTTGGTTTATTCTGCAGAGGAAATTGGGAAAGTCTTTTTCTTTGGTCCTTAATAAATATTCTACAAGTTGTTACAGAAGGAGCCACAGGCTTTGGATTATCTGGTGGCAAAGTAGGAGCAGGATGCTGCCTCCTCTCTTGACATTTTAGGATACCATCTCACCTGCAGAAAACTTCACAGTACTCTGGGGCTCTAGGAGACCAAGGACCAGGTTCGTGAAGTTGACTCTGTACTTACTATTGTTTGACCTGAGATAGTCACTAAGCCCTGTGAGCTTTGGTTTCTGTACCTTCAAAATGAGAATGTTAATAATCTCTGTTGCTGTGATAGTTAAGATAATGTATTATAAAAGTCCTTTGTGAACTACAAATGGAAGAGATTTGGCCACAAAAGTGGGGAAATGGATGAAGAGCGCCAGGCATACAGCAAGCACTCAGTAAGTGGTAGCTCCTGATGCTACACTGTTGGCATCATAGCCATCACATCTCCAGTGTGGCCCTTTGGAGGAGTGCACAGTTGTGGGCGCAGGACTGGCTGCCACCTGGCACACCAGCCCAGCCTTCAGCACCACCTCATGGGCCACCTTGCCTCTTCCCATTGCGACCTCCGTGGCTGCAGAAAAATGACCAGATTCCACTTGGTTCCCAGAGCTCCTGAGAACTGACAACTTGGCTGGGCTCCCTCAGACCCAATCTTTTCCCTCCTGGTGGGGTGGTGATCATTATAGACCAAGATACGCATTTTACTTGGATGTCTGATATTCACTGTCCTAAGCATTGATTTCAGATGTGACCCCTCTGAGATTAATATATCTGATGAAATGCCTAAAACTACGGTCTGGAAAGCTCTCAGTATGAATCCTGGAAATACAAAGGAAAAGAGGTAAAGAGAATTATAACGTCTTATTTTTATTTATTTCTGGCTTTTGCAAAAATTGAATTTATGTAATAAGTAGCACTTCTAGGACTGCCACTAACCCCACAAGAATAGCTATAAAATTAAGAAAAGTAAAAATGTTTTCTAAATATTTGAATAGACAGGCCGTTTTGAGCAGCCCATTTACACAGGTCCAAAGTCAGGATAGAATTATTTTGGGATGTAAATTTGCTTTACCTATTTAGTTCCCTTAATCTTCTTTCTAATTCTCATTTCAAAATCTAAAGGGCATCTCTCTGGCTACTGCAACCTGAAAACTGCAAACTGGAAAATTGCTAAAACATTCAGATAGTGTCGATAGTATTGATACATTCTTTAACTTGCTCCATAATGAGAGTTATCGCCAAGTAAAGATTTTGAAATATTAAATTGTAACTGTTTTCTTATTTTGTAAACTAAATTCTGTTTATCATTTGCTAATGGCATAGATCAATTTTAATCAGGTTAATGAACAAAATGGAAGGACTTGAGGCATCTTTGCCTGCATTGAGGTAGGCTATGTGCCCCAATTACTTGAATAATTTAGTCCAAACACCATCTAAGTTTAAGTAGTCAAATAACTAAAGGGAAAAAATCTGAGATCTCATTAAAGTCAACTTTTCTCATTATTATAAAAAAAAGCTAGGAATCAGGAGACCTGTCCTGCTATTAATTCCACAGATAACTTGTCAGACCACGGTTCCTGGCTCTCAGTTTGCTCAGCAGTGAGATGGGGATAACAACAACTAACTGCCTCACTCCTGAGGCTGCTCTGAGGAGAAACCGAAGTGCTTGGAAAAGTCACAGCCACCAGTGGGTGGGAGTGATGGTTTATCGCTTTATCAAATGGGTTAAAATAAATCTGTGCTGAATGTGAGTGAAATATAGAATCTTGTTTCCTTCAGAGGAAAATCCAGGCAGCTGTAGAAATGTATAACGCACATGGTTATTTTTAGTTAAGAACTAGTCTACTTGTAAATGAACTTAAAATATAGCCAGATCCGAATTGTGGTGACATCTTCAAAGTATTGTGTTAAAAGCAGGAATGAATCATGTGTTCCCTTTTTGTCTAATTGTAACACTTTTATTCAGTCTCTTCAACTAAGTCTTTGCTGGGATGGAAGATTTGGGCCATGAGGTGCCTCAGGGAAGTTCTGATGACAGAGAAAATGGCAAGTCTCTCATAGAAGAAGCAAGACCGGCCTTGTCCTTGGTCATCTCAAAGCCATGCCGAAGCATTCAGTTATTCTTGATGTGCATTGGAGGGCATCCAGCTACCCCCATACCAGCAGCCAGTCATCAGGTGTGAATGTGGAAGCAGAAGACCGCCTCCTATTGGCTCTTCTCCTCCTCTTCCTTCTTTTTCTCTTCAGAACTGCCACCATTGAAGACCTAGCTTCCCATTTTCCAGACATTTTCTCTGAACTCTCTACTGGCCTGCCGAGCCATATGGGTCCATTCTGCCACTGAGGATTCCTTTAGTGAGGTCCCTCTTCCTAAAGGGTGGGGTGGGGGAGCAGGAGGGGAACAGAGAGGAAAGGGAAGGCTCTCCAGTCCTATTAGTACCTGCAGGCCCCTAGGCAGCCCTGGGCCTTGGTTTGATTGCCTACCCTGGGGGATGCTGGTCACACCCAGAGGTTGTCAGAAGGTCTGCTACTGGGAGGGTCAGCAATCAGGGCATTGGCAGTGCCAACCACTACAGCCAGGAAGATGCCTCTAACCTGGCTGCGTCTTCATCACTCTATAGCAGCGGCCTGCATAACTCAGCGAGAACCTTGGTTGATACAAGGGCCAAGAGGGACACTGGAGTTAAGATAGGAAAAGGCTCAGGGGAAAATCAATAATGATAAATGAGGATGAGCAGCTTCTCTAGATTTTCGCTGAGGATAGAGTAAGAGAATGAGCCTAGATTGCTACGGAACGAATTAGTTTAGAGGCCAGGAAGGACTTCCTGGTCTGAAGATTTGTCATAGTGTCTGCTTTCTATAATAGATATCTGGGAGAGATTTGATAACAGTTGTTTGTGAGTAGAAAGGGGGATATGGTGTTTTTATTGGCCATTTTGTGGGACTATGTGACGTCTTGCTGCTGTCTCTTGAGGATACATTCTGATTCCATCCTGGTGAGATCCAAGTGCTTATGTACTATCTCCTTAGCTGCCTTAGTAGTGAACCATCATCAGTTCAATGGACCAAAACCACCTTCAGCCACATGGTTTCTTCATTACCATGGATTTCTTTGGTTGGCAAACATACTGACTCTCAGATGTAAAAAGCCACACTGGGAAATGAACTGTAAGTGGTGAAATTAATTTTGGTGTTTCATTTAAAACTACATTTATAGTTTTTCTCTTCTCTTCTATGATACAATGAACGTCAAGGGTTTGGGATCCAGTGTGTGTAGATCTTTCCTTCCTTTGTGCACAGAATGTGACTAGCTAGCCCACTGGCACCCAGGGAATCTGATCATACTAGTTTTCCATCCTGGAAAATCTTTGTACAGTGGGAAGTTCCCCTCGTGTATCTTCCTTTCATAGGTGAAGAGCTGGCTACATCACTTTATTGAATTCTGCATTCCTTAAACTCTTAAAATATATTAATGTATTCTAGCCTTACTCTAAAGACCTTCGATGTTGAAGGAATCCTGTGTTTCTTTGTTATTTCCCTATCTCTTAGGGCCACAATTATTTTAATACAGAGATGATTTTCAAAATATTTAACAACGGGTACAGGACAGACACCAACCACTCAGAATGGATGCCGGCTGTAAACAAGCAGTATATGTGGTCATACCAGTGCCTATTGGCTGAATGTCACATTGCTTTAAAATATTAAAATGACATCCCTCTGAAATGTGGGTGTCGTTCCTGATTTGTCTGATTTCTACTCACAGGGCCGACTTAGGGAAAGCCTTGGCTTCCTTTCATGTGGTGCAGACAGGATTGGGTATGCTTCTTTGAACTATATGGGCATTAAAATCTTTGTGAGCCGAAGCTTCAAATTTTATCACTTTAGCACAAATGTAATATCTGTACTCATTTACCTACCTAATTTGGAAAAATTAGAAGGCAGCCCGTCAATAGGAGAAGCTGTCTTGCTGACTTCTCCCTGCCCTCTCTAGCTGCTCCCTTGAGCTTGCCTCCTTTTCATCTTCTTTGTTCCTGGAGAACATCCTCCCTTTCTTGCTCCATCTTGCCCCTTCCGTCTATGCCTGCCATCCTCTGTATAGGGAGGTTGGTGACTATTTTACCTCTTTCCCTGCCCTCAGCACAGCTGTAAGGAATGTAACAAAACCAGGTGACAGTATCACTTAGAAAAAAATGCCTCTCTTAATACACTGATGTCTTGTGTTGCCCAATGTACACCAGGCTGCTTGAGTGGGGGGAGACCTGCCTTTGTTAACTGTGCAGTTCAGTTACAGGACCCTGTGCACCTTTGGGTCCTTCCCAAGCCAGACCCTGCCAGGTCACTGCACCTTAGGAACATTAGCTACTTTGAAAGGTGTTGCCAGCGCTTTTAGGCCATTAGGTTTTTCTCAAACAATAGCCAGCCTCATTTCTGCTACATCTCAGTGGTAGCAACCATTGCCTACTCTTAATCTCTCCTCTTTCCCAAATCCCACCAAACACTCCACCTCAGTTTGGTTGCTTCCTTGCTTAGGTCTGTGGCTGGTGGCCGTGGTGGCAGAGTGAAGATGGGCAGTGTTTGGGGCAGGAAACTGGGTGTGAAGGCGAAGCAGCAGCAGTGCATGTGTATGTGTGTTTGCATGTATGGTGTATCGACAAATGAGAGAGTAGCCACGAGATTTCATTGCTACTATTAGCCTTTGTGCACCTAATTGTGGGGACATCAAAAAATATAATCATTCTCCCATCTAGGGGGTTCCCATCTTAGACTTCTCTGGTAGAATAGCTTGAGGATAAATACAGGCAGATTAGTCTTTAGAAAAAAAGTGTTTAAGCTCAACATGAAGGAGAAATGGATTTAGAGGTAGAAAGCAAGGCAGGTAGTTAGGTGATTTCTGTGCTCATGTTTGCTTGGGCCAGAGAAGTGGTCTACCTCTTTTATGACAAGGGGAGGTTTCAGGAACAATTTAAGTGTTGACAGGTCCAATGCCTTGATAGGCTGGTGGTGTAGACATAGGAAGGGAGGAAGGTTGGGGATTTAAGAGTGATAGTGGGTGGAATCTTAGTTCTAAGGGAAAAGAACGGGAGTTTCTAAAGTGGGTAGGTTACTTCCTGGCCATGACTGTTATGGAAGGGTGTAGGTCTGGAGAGAAGATGAAGACCAGCAGAAATAGGCTGTGAAATTGCCGAATACATTTGGTTGCATAAAACGCAGACTGGCTCTTTGTGGCTAGGTATTATTTCCAGCTTCTGAAGACAGGGTTTTCAAGAGATCTGGTCTTTACTGCATACAATTCCTAGCCCCATCTCCTTATTTGTAGGAACTTGCCTTTCAGATAGAGGGGTAGTGAACCACATATTTCCAAGAGAGGGCGTGATTAGTCTTTATTTCTCTTTGTCTGAGATGGGATTGGCTCTTAACTTAGTCAAAAATGTTCGATATTATAAAAACCTGGTATGTCCTAAGTCCCAGGCTTGGTTGATATTTCAGGCTATGATAAGCTGGGACCTTCAAGAAGCCTCTGGTCTGGGCAATCTGTGGTTTCTGGTCACCCAAAAAAGGCAGTTCCTAGTCCTACATTATGTTCTACTCGCTCAACTCTCTAGACTTCCCTCTTTGTAGACGAATCAGTAATTCTTCCGGCATATTCTCTGTTGATTTCAATGTTCGTGTTCTGAGTTTCAAGTTTTCCTGAAGTATAGAAGCAATCTCGACCCAGGGCCCCTGGCTTTCTTTTCTACTAACATCAGAAACTCTATCAATATATTCTATCTGCTACTTTATCAGCTTTTCTAAATTTCTTTTGCAAGGGAGTCAGCACCTCCTTCTAGGACTTTTAAACAGTCATCTTTGCCAGTTTGTTACTGCACCCTGTTCAAACTTCTCAGGTTTCCAAGCCGCATCCTAGCAGGGCATCCAGAAACCCTGCAGTGAATGTTCTCAGTCCTTGATTCTCTTTTGGTTGTAGCTGTTGGGCTTCCATTAGGCAGAAATCCTTCGAGCAGGCCCTGGATGGCCAAATGAGACATCATCCAAGTTCCTCTCCTCTCCACCGTCTCAGCTTTTTCAAGCATCCTTTACTCCTCTCCTTTCTGCCTTTTCTTCAGTCTTTCAAGTTCTTGGAGGGAAGAAGTTCTTGGTCAGAGGTCCTAAAACCACCACCAGCTGGGGGTGGTGAGAGCTGTGAAGAGGTTGGACAGTTCTGGGGCGTCTCAGAAAAGGGACTTTATGGTTATTTTCCTTATTTAGGGTGAGGGACTAAGAATTCTCAAGCCCTCAGGCTCATCCATATTTCAGCATAAGCAGAAAAGGACATTTCAAAGCCAAATAGAAGTGATTTTTCTACTAAATCTATCCTTTATGATTCTTGGTGCACTTGGTCTGTTAACATTAATTATAGAGAATGAGCGGTTGACTCAGTTAACATTTCTTTATCAGAAAGGAGGGTAATTTTCATAACCAAAAGAGATGTAAAGTAACTGTATTATTGCTTGAAATGAGAAAAGAGGAAAGAAGTGTTATGTGAACCTTTCCAATAGGAAAATTCGGAAAGCAGAATGATTCATCCATAGGCTTAATTCTTTTAGGAGATTCTGTGCTCAAAGGGGATGGAGTTGTTTCTAATCCTTCTGGAGAGAAAAGGAATAGCATTTTTTCTTAAACCTAACCCACTTTCAGCATTAGAGAATAGAGAACTTTTTTTTTCTAGTTGATGGCGTTAATATTTCCCAACAGAGAGACCCCACCCACGGCATTTTTCTAAACCAGCAGAAATCAGCAGAGCTTGGGCTTCTCTTAGCAGGTTTGCAATTGACTTCAACATGCAGGTTTTTCACATGTGCAATAATGTTGGAAACAGAAGCACCAAATTGAATGTGCAATTACTCCTTTTGTAAAAGAGGCCAAAACCCTCCTCCTCCTTCCTTTCAGCCATATTCATTCCTCCAGGATCATAAACCTCTTTCTTATTTATTTGTGTCTGTCTGTCTGATTGGTTAGATTCAGCTTCCCTTCCAAGCTAATAGTGTCAGGTGGAGAGAAGAGCAACCTTCCCACGGAAGGGGACAACTCGAGGTGCTGGTACATTTCCCTTGTTTTCTATGTTCTTTCTAGTAGGTCTCATGTAGAGATAGAGATATTTTTGTTTTAGAGATTCCAAAGTATATATTTTTAGTGTAAGAAATGTACCCTCTCCACACTCCATGGTGTAGATAGAACTGAGAACAAATGTGTCATTGTGATAATCCCGTAGCAATTTGTGGTAGGAACAAGACCCCTGTCCCTCACCACCAAGTCTCACTGTCTGTGTCCATGAACCAGGGCAGGTAGTTGTGACATTGCATCTCATGGACCCCCTAACTGCCCAGATTTGTGTGTGCTCGCCTCACCGGGTGAAAAATAAAGTCTGTATAAACTATTTGTACCTGCGATGTTCTTTGAGCTGAAATCAAGGCACCAAGCCAAAGCTGACCAATTTCAGAACCTGTGAGTGAGAGTTCTGAAGATGGGGGAAACAAAGGTGTGTGGCTGCTGAGAGTGACTCAGGATGGGTGTGTGTACCTCCTTGGTGCACAGTCCCCTTTCCTAGGGGACGCTTAGGCTTCTGTTGGGGGAACAGGACCACAGGAAAACAAAGCCCATTTTGGAGATACAAGCAAGCTGATGAGAGCAATTGTTAATATTTGAAGACTCTTCGCTGCCTAGAAATCCATATTTTAACATCTGCTGTCACTCCAGAGTTCGTTTATTTAAGGGGAGGGTGCTCTGTTTCTCTTCCTCTTATATCCTATTTTTGGAGAGTTAGAGAAAAGGGGAAGAGGGAAGCAATGGCTTAAGAGCAGAGAGACCAGTGAGGGGTGAAAGGAAAGGGTGAGGGAGAGCCATCGTCAGCTCTATTGAGTGACAGGAAAGGCACCACTGAAAGCATCCTCAACATACGGCGCAGTGTGAACATTTATTAAGTGAGAGCCGGTGCAGGTCTGCAGATACAGAACTCACTAGCTCTGATGCCTTTTGCTGTCTTTTTTTTTTATTTCAGCATATTACGGGGGTACAAATGTTTAGGTTACATGTATTGCCTTTTCCCCACTCAAATCAGAGCTTCAAGCCTGTCCATCCCCCAGATGGTGTGCACTGCACCCATTAGGTGTGTATATACCCATCCCCTCCTCTCCCTACCCCCTGCCTGACACCTGATGAATGTTACTACTATATGTGCACTTAGGTGTTGGTCCATTACGTCAGTTAATACCAATTTGATGGTGAGTACATGTGGTGCTTGTTTTTCCATTCTTGGTATACTTCACTTAGTAGAATGGGCTCCAGCTCTATTCAGGATAATACAAGGGGTGCTAGATCACCATTGTTTTTTGTGGAGAGGTAGTAACACTCATACCCTGCTGGTGGGACTGCAAACTAGTACAACCTCTATGGAAAGTAATATGCAGATACCTCAAAGAGCTACAAGTAGAACTACCATTTGATCCAGCAACCCCATTACTAGGCATCTACCCAAAGGAACAAAAGACATTCTATAAAAAAGACATTCTGCACTAGAATGTTTATAGCAGCACAATTCACAATTGCAAAGATGTGGAAACAACCCAAGTGCCCATCAATACATGATTGGATAAATAAAATGTGGTGTGTGTATATATATATATATATATATATACACACACACATACCATGGAGTACTGCTCAGCCTTTTGCTGTCTTTTGGCTATTTTTTACCCCAACAGTATACACACTTTATGTACTTTGTCTCACAGAGAGACATGCTTGTGTTGAGTAATGTAGGGGGTGGCTGCTCTTGCAGGAAACAGCCAGTTCTGATGCCTTAGGCTGCAGGGGTGAGGTGTGGGTGCAGGGAGAAGGCATTTATCATTCTCACATTCAGGGTTGTTAAGGATTCCACTCATCGATACATGCAAAGTGCTTAGAACAGCACCTGGCTTATAGTAAGCACCTACTAAGCAATAAATTTGGAGGTAGGTGGTTCTGGGTTAGTTAATTCAGGAATAATCACATCAGGACTCGGGTTAGCTTCTCTGCAGTTCTTTTAGGTTTTCACCTCATAGTCACAAGATGGCTCCTGAAGCTCCAGGCATCACATCAATAGCAAAACTTCCAAATGCACTTTCCCAGCTTTCCTCTCTCTGTCTCTGGAGAAAATCTTTCCCAGAAGGTGCCCCCCATGTTATTGGTCAGAACTGGATCACATACCCATCTCTAAGATGGGAAAAAGGGGATGGGATTATTATGTTTGGTTTGGGCCAATTAGACTTCTTCATCTGGGGTTAGGCCCATCTTCCTTGACCATATTGGTCCTCTAATACCTGTATAAAATAAGGATTCTGTTAGCAAAAAATAAGGCAGGAGTTGCAAGTGATTAAATATCCAGAAATGTCTGTCAGTGAACCCAGGAGAACCTGAACCATGTGGCCTCCAGCAGAGTCGAAGCCACACTGTAGAGAGTTGGAACCTCAGCAGCAGGAACTTCTGGAGGCCAGGAAACTTCTCTGAAAGTCAGTGGTTCTCCACCCTGGCTGTACCCTAGATTCACCTGAGGAGATGTCTAACCTATTAATGCCGGGGTCCCACTCTACACCTATTAAATAGAATCTCTAGGGGCGAGCCAGGCAGCCATAGGTGTTAAGTACTCTCTGACGATTCTTATGCGCGGGCAGGTTGAGTATCAATGCTCTAATGCTTCACCTTTGCCTTGGCTCAGCTCTTCTCTGCTTCACTTACAGCCCTCCACACTATAAGCTCTTCTGCAGCAGAGATCAGCTGCAATGCCGGTTTCTCTCGCCTGGACTATCACAGCCGTTTAAACACCTCCAGATTCTTTCAGCTTCAACCCCCATTGCTCACAGCTTCATTGGCTCTATATTTCCAAAATCAGATTCCCAAGGCTGACAATGTGATCGGTCACTGCTCATCATTTCTCAGCAGGCCACACTGTAGGTCCCTGACCAGTTTACTCATCAGGGGCCTTTGGGTCTGAAGCCACCTTTGGGCCAACTGGGGAAGAGTGAAGGTCAACTGGTAGAGAATATGGCAGTTGAGGGATGTTACTTATTAGTAGGGGATGTGACTTGTCAATCTCCCCTAGAAGGAGACAAGGACCAGAAACACACAGTAATGATTTAGGAAAAAAGAGACCTTGCTTGGGCCTCCTGGCCTAAGCCATGCTCCTCCAGTTCAGCTTCTACCTAAACCTTTCAGTTGGGATTAGGAAATGCTGGCCTAGTTTTCAGATCATCAGTAACTTGTTTGTGCATTGATCTTTGGTGTATATAGAGGGGAGGGAGCAGTAGGAGGTTCCCAAGCCCCCTAAAGGGTGATGACCATTCTCTATTATTACCACAGTCCCCAAAGACCCTCTACCCTCTCAGAAATTACACAATGAATTATCATCACCTGATGTCCCTAATAACCACAGTGGATAAGGAGAAAATGCCCAGGTCTTGACTGCCCAGGCAATATGGTAGTAAAATAGTTTTCTAGTAACTTTGAGCTGTGTGATCCTGGCACTAATTTTGAGTCATAAGGGCCTCATGTCCTGATATGAACATTATCATCACTATCATCATCGTCATAGGCCTGTCTTGGGCATTTCATAACCTACCAGCAGGACTGCAGCACTTGACCAGGAGAATCACTGGCAGTAGTGGCCAGTTTCTGGTGTGTGCGTGAGAGAGAGAGAGAGAGATGGGCACTTCACAAATACATTCTGTGATCTAATTCCCACCATGTGTGCAATGGGTACTATTTCTTCTACAGATGAGGAAAACTGAAGCTCGAAAGGATGAAATAAGTTACGGAAGTTCACACAGCTGGCAAGTGGCAGAGCCAAAGGTGAAGCTATGTCTGGAATCCGTGCTCTCAGCTTCCACTATCCACTGACTCACAAGGGGTCTGACTCCAGGGTCCTGACTATGGGGTTTGCATCTAAAACACACACCTGATGTAAAAGGCTTAGCTGGGAAAAGTAAAAGGCTTAGCTGGGAACTTGCTATTATAGTGGTATAATGACTTGAATAAAGTGTTTATAAATATGAAAAAAAGAAAAGGGTATAATGGAAGATAAAACATTATAGAGAGGCCGGGCGCGATGGCTCACGCCTGTAATCCTAGCACTCTGGGAGGCCGAGGCGGGCGGATTGTTTGAGCTCAGGAGTTCGAAACCAGCCTGAGCAAGAGCAAGACCCCATCTCTACTAAAAATAGAAAGAAATTAATCAGACAACTAAAAATATATAGAAAAAATTAGCCGGGCATGGTGGCACATGCCTGTAGTCCCAGCTACTCGGGAGGCTGAGGCAGAAGGATTGCTTGAGCCCAGGAGTTTGACGTTGCTGTGAGCTAGGCTGACGCCACGGCACTCTAGCCAGGGTAACACGGTGAGACTCTGTCTCAAAAAAAAAAAAAAAACATTATAGAGAAATGTGAAATTAGTTACATACCAGTCGCATCACTTGTAAATAGCAGAGGAAGTCAAGAAAACAATTCAAATTCTTATTCTGGAATAATTCAACAAATTCACATTCTGGAGTTTGTTTCAGAAAGCTTTCCTAAGATATGGTAGGTATGCAACAATTTTCTTAAATGAATGGACAAGGGAAGGGGTCACTACTGAGCAGTCCTGGAAAAGTGTTCTTCAGAAGAACATGCGACTCCTTGTTAAGACGTGAAGAGCTCAAGCACTGATCAAATAGTTTGGGAACCTGAGTAAATAATTGTTGGCGGCTAAAATGTCACATCATAATCCACTGCATCCCTCTTCCTACCTTGTACTCAGGGCAACTATGGTATCACTGTGGTGTCTTTTTAGTCAGACCCCACAGAGAGTACTGTGGGCTGTTCAGAGGCTGGTGGAAAAACAGAAAAGCCCAAAGCATGCTCTTGGGAGGAGATACTGAAGAAAATGTGGAAGACACTCAGGGAGTCCTGGCAGCTGAGTCTCATTGTCCTCAAAATTCATGCCTTGAGTACCTACCTATGAAGGGTGTGGGAGACCTGCAAAAAGAAGACAGGGTTGGAGGAAGGAGAGAAGGAGGTATAGACTGGGTCCCGGGGGCAGGCGTGCTAATGAAACGTTCTGATGACAGTGAATTGACTAGTTTGCTAGCAGTGAAGGGTTTTGTATAAGGAAGCAGTTGTACACAGAACTGGAGACAGAGGACAGAAGACCTGGTTGAGGAGTGGGGACTACCCTATAAGTTCCAAGGCACCATCAAAGAGCAGATGTATGCTCATTGACGTTTTGGAAAAATTCATCTCGCAGCAGTGAGAAAGGAGAATTAGAAGAGGAAAAAACCTGACGCAGCTGGGCCAGGGCCAGGGCAGCGGGGAAGGTGGGGAAGGGAAAGATGGAGACGAATGAAAACACAACAGGCCTGGAGCCAGTGAGCAACTGGACGCGGGGGAAACGCAGGTGCGGTGAAACAGCATTCCAGTGTCACGCGTCTGAGAGACAGGCTGTCATGGCAAGTAAAGAGTAAACTCACTTGACAGCTCGGGAAGACGTAACCAGGACCAGCTTCTGGGAGGCAGATTTGGGCTCAAGATGAGCAACTTGCACAGCTAGTGCTGTCCAAGATGGGACTGGCTGCCTCAGGACCAGTGAACACCCAGCACCAGGCATGCCAGGAAACTGCAGGTGTGGGAGCATGGCCTTGAGGGCCCACGACTCCGAGACAGGGACAGGGAGGACGCTGCAGACAGACAGCATCGCCCGGGAGCGGGATGAGAGATGGGAGGTGGTGACGAAGGAGTGGGTGGGGAACAGATGTCTGAGTCGAGCGCAGGGAGCAAACGGGTGCGAGGAAGAAAGAGAGTGGGATGAGCTTGTCTGCGTCTGAGGTCTGGCAGGTGGGTGAGGGCCTCGGCACTTGGAGTCCCCACAACTCTGGGGCTGGGTCTTGGGTTACATGGGACCCAGGTTTCATGGGTCTAGGCTAAAAAATAGGGTTCCATAAGAACACAGGAAGCTATTTCCCTGACTGTCCCACCCCCACCTCTACTGTAGGACCTCCAGACCCTCTTCAAAGCCCCCAGGGCTGAATCATGTCTGCTCCTGCGCATGGCGACCTCAGTGGTAGTCCGCTGCTGAGCGATCCTGCTGCTGCCACTGCCTCCACCACCCCCTGCAGACATGCTGTGCCACCGCTCTCCGCACTGGGCCCACCCTGGGTGCAGATGGCGTGGCTCACGAGGGCCCTCAGTGCAGCAGTGCCGAGCTGCTTCCCCTGATCCAGGAGTGAGAAGCCTTTTCTCCCAGTGTTGAGGCACCCCCTGCCCTTGCATTCCCAAAGCTAAGTTGCCTTGGTTTCTCCAGTGGGCCAAAGAAAAAGAGTTCATTACAAGGTGACGGTTGCCTGGAAGGCCCAGGTCCCACAAAGAGGAGGACCGAGCATGTTGATCGCTGCTACTAATTCTCCACCCTGGTCCCATCCGCTGTGGCCAGCGTCAGGCCATGCAGGCAGCAGAGGCTGTGGGGTGGAGGCTGCTCCTAGAAGGTATGGGCAGGACCAGCAAGGAGAAGCACCTCGAGTATAAAGAGCTGCCATGCTCTGAGTGCTTAGGATGTGCCAAATGCCAGGACAAGTACTTTAAATGCATAATTCATGTAACTTTCACAGCAACTCTTTGAGGTAGGCATTGCCGACTGCATCGTTACAGGTGTGGAAACTGAGGTGAAGAAAGCTAATTTGCGTGATGCTGTACAGCCAGCAGAGGGCAGAGCTGGGATTCAGACCTCGGGCTTTCTGAGTCTTTTTTTTTTTTTTTTTTTTTTTTTTTTTTTTTGAGACAGAGTCTCACTGTGTTGCCCGGGGGGTAGAGTGCCATGGCATCATCCTAGCTCACAGCAACCTCAAACTCCTGGGCTCAAGCGATCCTCCTGCCTCAGCCTCCCGAGTAGCTGGGACTAGGGGCATGCGCCAGCATTCCTGGCTAATTTTTTCTATATATTTTTAGTTGTCCAATTAATTTCTTTCTAATTTTAGTAGAGACAGGGTCTCGCTCTTGCTCAGGCTGGTTTCGAACTCCTGAGCTCAAACAATCCGCCCGCCTCGGCCTCCCAGAGAGCTAGGATTACAGGCGTGAGCCACTGCGCCTGGCCTTTCTGAGTCTTTGTGAGTCCAAAGCACATTTGTGCTCGAATATACAGGCTGGTCCAGCTGGTCCAGTTTTCTAGGCCCAGAACCCACTTTGAGTGCTGAGTAATTTGGCTTGGCCATACCTACACTGACTTGTTTACTGAATTAACAGATAGTGATGGGGCACTTACTCTGTGCCAGGCACTGTCCCTGAGGCTTAGGACACAGAGGTGAAGGACTGGTGGAGCTTCAGTCTAGAAGGGAGCAACATCGATGAGGACATTACACTGAGGAGGAGACTGATCTCACCAACAGGCAGATAGTTCAGATCACCTCTGTAAGAGACCCCTAGCCTGACAGTCACATGGCCCTGGCCAGGGGGAAGTCAAGAGATAAAAATTCTGGTTTGGTCCTTACTCTGCTCGTTACTAGTTTCAGTTTCCTTCTCTGGGCTCCAGTTTCCTTGTCAGTATAAATGAGGGGTCACATTTAGACGGTTTCAAAGCTCTCTTCCAACATTTCCTGAGTATAATGAGGGCAGGAATTGCCTGGCAGGATCAACCCTGGGCCTTAGGTGTAGTGAGCCAGGAGCCACAGAAGTGTGACGAGGATGGAAGATTGGGCAGATATGAGTTCAGGGAATCATAGTTAGGGGACCAGAGACATCCAGGAGGATCTGGCAAGCTGGCATCTGGAATCCAGCAGGTGAGAGCTTGAGGCAGCCACACCAGGGAGAAGAAGTCGCTAACAGGACCTAGGCCCTCAGGGACCCTGTTAGGGGCAGTCCGGTGCCCATGTCCCTGAGAGGTTTTCTGGCTCTGGTGTATTGACATTGACCAAAGTCCCAAGTAAAGGGTCTGTGGCCTTCAATCTCTTGCCTGGAGAAGGGAACACAGCTGCATTCATGTTATCACCAGGTCCAGACTCAGCTTTGCATGTCCTTTAATGAGTTATTGGAAAAATCTAACCAGAGGGAACCTGCAGTATGTTACTGCAGAGATAGCCACACCCCCAGACAACACTGCGACCTTGCAGATGAAATCCCTGGAACCAGTCTTCCGACCAGGAAGGGTGGAAATGAACACCCAGAAAGGAAGGTGGGGCATGTCTAGGCCTCCCCATCTGCCCTTCATCATCTCCATGACGAATATCTCACTCCTGACATCTCACTACAGTTATCTCACCAGCTGCTCTGAGGAGGAGAAAGAAGTCACCCACTTGTTTCTGGGTCCCACCCTTCCCACTGGCTGCTCCTCCAACGCAGCCCCTCCCCACACCTTCACCTACTGGTCCCTTCTCGTCCATCTCTCCCCTTGAACAGACAAACACACCCAGACGTGCCATGTGTCAGAGGATGCTGTGGGCCTCCTTCTCCTCTTCAAGCCCCAGCTCCAGCTCTCCCCCGGTTCCTGCTCTCGCTGACCCCGCAGCGCACGCCCAGCAAGGCCGCCAGCTTCCTTCCCGTCAGTCTGCTCCTCCCGGGCTCCCCAAAGGACTGGAATTGGGTAAGGTATATGGCTGCTGTTGGGCTAGACAGAGTTTCAAGTAAAACATACCTTTCGTGGAACACTGTATAGTAGGTATAATTATTCCCATTTTATAGATGAAGTTGAGTCTCAGAGATGTGAAGTAACTTTCCCAAGATCACGCAACTGTTAAGTGGCAGATCTGTCTTCAAATCTCTTTCCTCTTTCTATTACATTGATTTATCTCCCAGGGGAAGCTCTTTTATGCTTTTTAAATTCCTGCCCCACCAGCCAAGGAGATTTTGTCTAGCTTCAATTTCTGTATCTTGTATTAGGAAAACAGGTAAATTTTTTATGATCCAAATACACAATTGTTTCGTAGTATTAAATATGCTTTTTCCCACCCCCTATCCTGCTCCTCCGTCACCATCCCCTCCCAGAGAGTCTGCTGTGCGCATTCACAGGAAGAGCTTCTCGCCACCCCCACTGAAGCTCCTGAGGGCTGCGAGCTGCTTCAGAGTGGTGTGGTTCTATCTGAAGAGGGACCAAAATTCCCCTGTACTCAGCCAGAGGAGCACATCCGGAAAGAAAGTGCCTTAGGATGGGAGGTGCACGCACCTTTGAGCTGAAATCTTGGTCAAAGCACAAGAGAGCTGACCTTCCGGGGACCCTAGGGTGGCACGCAGGAGCCCAGCTTTCCTCTCTCCTTTGCCTGAGCCATTGGGGTCGGAAGTTCCAGGTCCAAGTTCCTCAGAAAGCAGCTCCTCTTCTGTTCAGTTTGGCCCCAGCTGGAGGGAGTGACAGGGCCTGGCTTCTTTCTTCACAGCAGCCATTCGCATATGGCGTCTTATTGCACCCTCGAAACTGAGGGCCGTTATTGTTATTTCCTTTTTAGACATAAGACCTTTCAGGGCCAGAGGGCCGGTTAATGCTGTCACTGCTGCACCTCAGTGCCTCCTGCCTAGGTTTGTCCATTTTCTCAGCATTTCCTTTCAAAGTGAACATTTACCTGCAGTTTGTTTAATGGGTCAGATCTTTAGAAATTATCATAAAAATAAATTACAGAACTGTGTTGTCCAACATGCAATGTGCTAGCGACATGTGGCTATTTAAACTTAATTAAAATAAAATTTTGAAGCTTCAGTTCTTGAATCTCACCAGCTGCATTCCAAGAGCTCCGGAGCCACATGTAGCTGATGGCTGTGTATTGAGCAGCACAGGCCAGAACGTTTCTACCACTGCAGGTGCTATTAGAGCTATTCAGAAGGTACAGAAAATTATAAAGTTACATAGAAGTATAAATGTATTCATTTTCCATTGCTGTGGTAACAAATTACCATAACCTTAGTGACTTAAAAAAAACCACATTTATTATCTTACAGTTTCCAGGGCTCAGGAGTCTGGCATGGCTCAGCTGGGTCCTCTGCTCAGGGTCTTGTCATGGGGCTGCAATCAAGGTGTTGGCCAGGACTCTGGGCTTGTTTGAGGCTCGAGGTCCTCTCCCAGGATCCTTCAAGTGTTGGGAGAATCCAGATGCTTATGGCTGTAGGTGGAGGCTCTCCACTCCCAGAGGCCACTGCTCTCCACAGCCATGCCAGAGCACGGCGGTCTGCCTCTGCAAGGCCAGTGGAGAACGCTTCCTACCCCTGGATCCGCTCTTAAAGGACTCATCTCATTGGGTCAGGCCTACCTAAGAGAGTCTCCCTTGTGATTAACTTAGAGTCAACTGATTAGGGGCTTCAATCGCACTTCAAAACAGTCTCTTCACCTTTGCTGCATGAGGTAACGTAATCACGGGTGACGTCCCATTACCCTCGCTGCAGTCTATTGGTGAGAAGCACTTGCTCCTCATCTTACAGGTTCCACCCATACGCAAGGGGAGGGGATTGTAGGAAGGATGGGAATCCCAGGGCCCACCTGAGAAGTCTGCCTAACACAATGCAGTTTAGCAGTGTGAAAAGAAGACAAATCATACACATCCATGACTCTGGCAGTGAAGGGAACCATTGTTAACATTTTTGTATATTTCCTTCTAGTCTTTTTCTGAGCATATTTCTTTTTACATTATTAAAATCATGCTGTATGTGCCATTTGAAGCTGGACTTTTTTCAGCTTTATTGAGGTATAATTGGCAAAAATCCTTTATAAGGTGTACAACTTGATTTTTTTTTTTTTTTTTTGAGACAGAGTCTTGCTCTGTCACCTGGGCTAGTGCCGTGGCGTCAACCTAGCTCACTGCAACCTCAAACTCCTGGCCTCAAGTGATCCTCTTGCCTCAGCCGCCCGAGTGGCTGGGACTATAGGTGCTCGCCACCACACCCAGCTAATTTTTTCTATTTTTGGAAGAGTCGGGTCTCACTCTTGCTCAGGCTGGTCTCAAACTCCTGAGCTCAAGCAATCCTCCCGCCTCAGCCTCCCAGAGTGCTAGGATTACAGGTGTTAGCCACGGCACCCAGCCCAACTTGATGTTTTGATATGTTGTATGCATTGTGGAATGATCACCACAGCAAGCTAATTAACATATCCATCACCTCACATAATTACCTTTAAACATTTTTTTGTGGTAAGAATCTGGATTTTTTTTTTCCACTATATGTCATCAAAAAGTTATTACAAGCATCATTATTAATGACTGGATAACATCCAGGGATACATTATGACTTATTTAACCAATTCTCTACTGTTGGACATCAGTGCTATTTCTGATTTTTTGCCTATTATTATCGACATTGGGACAAACATCTTTATGCATAAAGGTTTTTCTATATGTCACTTTATTTTTTTAGATCATATTCTATAATGGAAGTTATTGGTTTAAAGGATATGTCAATTTGTAAAGCTCTTTATACGATTGGCTAATTGCTTTCACCAGAAGTACCCACTGATGCCCCCCAGCAGGGTATGAGCATGCTCCTGTTGCTGCAGTAGGTCACCGTTTGGGACCTCTTGGGTTTTGGCTGAGTAGAGATGATCAAGCATCCTGAGCAGACCCTCCAGATCCCCACCAGACTGAGCAACCCCCCCACACCCCAAAAATAACAAGTAGACGTAGCACAGATTCTTCATTAACCACCGGAACTTGAACACAACCTTCGCCAAGAAGCACAGTTCTTCCCCAGGCCAAAGAAAGCATCAGATGCCAGGCTGGGCCAGGTTCTGCTCCAGACATCCCAACACTGAGAAAAGAAAGAGTGCATTCCTACTATCAGGGGGTTACCTGCTGCTTGAGCATAGTACACGTGCACTTCAAGAAACTTCAAGAAATATTTTGAAATTTAGAAAACTTACGCCGGATTCTGGGGGATTTCTACATTTTCCAAGGAAAGCCCTCCCACACACCCACCCCACCAGTTTAGTAGAGGACAACTTCTCCTTTCCCTGTTGAGATTCACATCACAGAGAGGAGAAGGGTTTTCTGTCCCAGAAGCAAACATGCTCAGGATTTTTCTTCTGGCTTCAGCCACACAGGCAAGGGGCAAAGGCGAGATCTGGCCCCTCAACCACTGGTGAGACTTCCCCCAGCTTCCTGGGACCGACTCCACTCCCATCTGGCCCTCATCCCAGCTTTGCTACTCACTACTGTCACCCATCCGGGGTAAGACTCTTCCCCACTTTGGGTACCGGTTCCCTTCTTTGTAAAAAGAAGGAAATGAAGGTCACTTCATTTTATCCCTATCATTTTATGATGCGTTTGAAATTGCTACAATGCAATGCACGTATTATATATTTCATGTTTATTTTATGGTGCATAAATATACAAATGGAATTCACAGAGCGAATGGGTCTCTGTGTTTAATCCACAAGCATTTGTTGGGTATGAGCGGAGCTGATACTGAGCTGAGAGATACAGAAATGATTTAAAGGAACAGAGTCTGAGGTACTAGCTCTGCAGAGGGACTTGGGAGTCCCAGGGCACATGGGGTGAAGGTGAGGACAGGACAAGGAAATCTGCTGGCCTGGCTCCCTTGTCCTCGGGTCCCAGCAGCCACAGGACCTGGTATTAGGATGGAGGTGTGCCGCTTCCTCACTCCTGCTAGTTCTGGGATATGTTTCCAAAGTCTTTCTTTCCAGGCAGAGCCCTTCCTGGGCAACTCAGACTGCCACAAGGCTCTGAAAACCACTGCAGCCCAAGCTCCACAGCTGCTATCCACCATGGCCCTGGGGTTGGGAATGTTTACAGCGAATTAAGTTCGCTAAACCCCCTTTGGACTGGTCTGCTGGTCTCGCCTGGGCAGGGGAATGGAGGCAGGGCTGCCGCTTCTGCCATGGGGTTTCCGAGGGCTGGTCTGTGCATTCATGCGCAGGTTGTGCCCTGGAAAGGCAGCCAGCTGCGGGGGAGAATGGGGGCTGGAATCCAGCTCACACTCCACGCACTGAGCTCCGCGCCCTGACACGGCTGTGTTTGGCTGGAAGAAGGAGCACCTTTTCCCAATGTGCAAAAGGCATCCTGTGGGCTAATGGTGATCCTGCCTCTCCCTCCTCCTGTGAGTCCATCTCCCACCCCCTCGGTCCATCCTCCCTTGCCATGTCTTAGGGCTCCTTATCTCTCCTTTCCCGCCGAAATGTGACTCTGGGACCTCTTGATCTGCCATTGGGTGTTTCCTCTTGAACTCCTGTTTCCGTCCTTGCTACTGCCCTCACCTGCTTCCTAGACTTCAGACTGATCTGTCACCAGCTCATTGATTACCTGGGTATCAGTATATCCCGGGGAAAGTCAGGCTTCAGTGAAAGCAAAGTGCCAGAGGTGTTAGCAGGAAAGCTCAAGAACACAGGGGAGTACGCTCACTAAAGAAAGCGTCTCCTAAGGATCTAAGGAAAGGGAGAGCATGAGACTAGGATGCGATGGGCACTAAGTAAGTAAGCACTGGAGCTGGAAGGGGCTCTGGGGGCTGGGCAAATGACATCTGCTGCTCCCCTAGGACATGCAGCCCACAGAACACCAGGAATGTGCCAGGAGCTAAGGCAGGGATTTGGGGGTGGCAGTGAGTTAATATCTGCAGAGTGCTTGGAACAGCATCTGGCATGTAGTAGGTGCCATGTAAGTATTTGATAAGTAAATATGGATAGAGCATTGATATTTCCTGGTTCTCCTTTTTCTTTGAAGGCAGCCTTGCTCCAGGCAAATCTCCAGTGCCCCAGACAAGCCCCAGAATCTCTCAGGATCTGCTTGCTGCCGGTTCGAAGGGCTTAGCTAACTACAAGGAAGGCGCTTTCTCACCCACATCTTTATCATCTTCACTCCATGGTCATCTCTCCTCTGTGCCGGTCCTTGGAATAGATTTTATCTCTGAAAAATCCTTTGCTTGCCAAAGTCCAAGAACTGGCCTGTACCTAGACTAGACTGTAAACTTCTTGAAGACAGGGACCATGTCGGGCATGTCCATTTTTGCATCTCCCAGTAAAGCACCACATCTAGCACACAGTACATGCTTGTGAACTCTTCGTTAAATATATGTATGGCCGAACCCTGAGGCAGAATTAGCCTGCAAGTATACCCCGCTTAGGTGCAATGATATCTGAGACGTCAGATCAACACCACATTCGTTAATTGCAGAACAGGCTCAGGGGGGTCCATGTAGAGAGTCCGCTTATTGGTGTCTGTGCAGGAAAGGGTTGCTCGAACCTTGCACATTCCAAAGAAAGGCCTGTCTTCAGGACCAGCGCCTGACTGGGTCCTGGGAGATGACCTTTGAGCCCTTGGAATATCCTGCCTGATAAGACTTTTTTTCTATGCCTGAGGCCTTATGTCAGGTGTGGGGACCAGATGTCAGGCCCGTGTTCCCTAGTTCTTGGTTCCCAGTACCAAAGAATGGTTACTGGTATGGAGTCAATGGAGCAAATGAGCAGACCAAGCGGATGTAAGCAGGCAAAGTGTCAAAGCTTATTAAAGCGTAGTACATTCCAGAGAAGGAATGGGTCAACCCCCACGAGTGAAAGAGATCCTCAGTTTAACAAGATTTTCCCTTTTATGTTGATTTCCTAGTTTTATATTAAGTGGGGGTTGGAATATTCATTGTTTTTTGTGGGGAAAGGGGTGGAGAATTCCCAGAACTGGGAACCCTCCCTATTTTTAACCTTGTAAGGCAATTTCTGGGGGTTGCCATGGTATTTTCAAACTGTTATGGTGCTGGTGAGTGTGATTTTTACTATGTTAATGAGGGTAGGTCACTTGAGGATACTGTCACCTTACTTGTAAGGTGCTCCAAAGACCCTCTTTTGTGATCTTGGTCATATCTCCACTTTGTGGCCTTTCTACCTCTTTTTAGTTGGTGAGTCCTTGGAGACCCCCTATCATAGACCAAACATCTGTTCAGTCCTTTGAAGTCCCTTGACATGCCATCTGCTCCTTCTTGGAAGCCCTCTATGGTCAATTTTTTTCTCCTGTTGTAGACAAAGCATCTCCTAGTGTCATCTGCTCCTCAATGGACACCCCCTAGACAAAGCATCTTTTCCCCTTCCTCCTTATCCCTACCTAACACTTAGTCCACACTTAGACCATAGTTTATGCTAACAAATGACTTATGGTGATGCCTTGTTTTTGTATGCCTGAGGGCCTGGGCAACACTGTATCAGTTTGACCTCTCAAAGGGTTGGGGAGCTAGAGACCGAGTAGCTAAGATCAGTCACACGGGCACTGGCCCCCAGTAAAAGCCCTGGACAACAAGGCTTGGATACACATTGGCAATACTTTGCATGTGTTGTCACACACAGTTTCTGGGGGAATTAAGTGCATTCCTGGGAGGGGACAGCTAGAAGGTTGAGCCTGATTTCTCCTGGACTTCACCCACATTTCTTTTCCCTTTGCTGATTTTAATTTTATCCTTTCATTGTAATAAACCATAACTGTGAGTATATTGGCTTTTCTGAGTCCTGTGAGTCTGTTATTCAATCATTGAACCTGAGGGTGGTCTCAAGGCACAGACAATACAGTGTCTGTGATCAAAGAAGCTGAGAAGTGGATAATTTATAATAATCTTTGTCTTCAGTTGCACTGACACCTCTCCACAGAATTACTTCATTCATGCATGCGTGCATTCATGCAACACATATTTCCCCGACACCTACAATATGCAGATGCTGCATTGCAGGCACTGGGGAACACTGGTCTATGAAACAGAGATCTCTGCCCTGAGGGAGCTCACACTATAGTGGGGGTAGGAGAGAGGCCGTCAGCAATAGACAGAATCAATAAAGTGACAGATGCTATGGTGGAAAGAAGAAATAGAACAGATACAGGGATCAGGAGTATGGGGGGGGATGGGGCTTGTTCAGAAGTGAGATGGGCCTTGATGGAGGTGAGGGAGTTGGCCATGTGGGTCCTCTCAGGAGGACCCGCCTTGTTCCTTGAGTGTCCGGGCAGTGGTTCTCATTCTTTAATGAACACCAGAATCATACAGGAAGCCTGTGAAAAAAGCAGATTTCCAAGAGTGGTGGGATTCGCACTGTAGCATGCACCTCCAGTGAGTCTGATGCTGGAGCTCTGGGTACACTCAGAGACACGCAACATTAGGCAGTGTGATGCAAGATGAACGAGAATGAAGAGTTCACACTCTTGATAATACAGGGAAGATCTGGGTGAAATGTAATGCATTCCAGAGCATTTCTCTACCATTAACACATCAATGGGAAATAGCAACTTCTGAATTGACAATTAGCTGAGAGTAGAGAGTTCAGAAGGGATACATTTTGAGGAGATAGGGTAGGAGGGGCTGGGGGACAGACGTGAGGACTCCTGAATAAAAATCTAGGTTCCCAGGAGCAACCAGGGAGGTGCTGAGGGAACCAGAAGAGGTCTCTTATGAACAGGCAAGAGGGCTCTGAATCTTTCGAGGTTTCTGCAGAGGTGGCTCTTCCTGAAGGACAAAGTCTTTGTCCTGGAGAGACCGGATAACTAGAAGGGGCTTTGCAGAGAGTCGGAGCTGCACCCATCCGCCTCAGATCCCCTTCACCAGCTCTGTGTGTTCGCTCCCAACGTCTCAGATCGACAACTGTCTTCACAGAACAAAGTACTTCATCCAGATGCACCAGGAACTGGAAGGGCTGGGAGTTTACGTCCCCCAGGCTGAGGTGGGGCAAGCTCTGGGCTGCGAGGGGTACTCCAGAGCTCCCCCCAAACCAAACCCTTGCCTGGCTTTTACTCCAGCCCTATTCTGCTTTTTCCAACACTCCCTTGTAGGATTTTCCTGGGAATATTTCCTTAGTAAACCACTCACGCATGAATCTTTGTCTCCTATGACCTAAGATAGGGAGATAGCTCAAGAACCAAAGCAACTCGGGGTACCCTGGCTTACAGTTCTTCTGGGAGAAGGGGAAATGAGCTAAACCTGTTTCCATGGCAACCCAGAGAGGTATTCCTCTCCTCCTCCCCAGCCTGAACTACCCAGACCTGGCTGGCCTGGCTTCTCTACCACAGGTATGTTAGTGTCCAAGGAGAGGGGACACCAGGCTTCAGACTGCCCCGAACCCTGGGAAACTGATAGAAAAAGTAAATTCACTGCCAATTCTGGGCAAAAACAGAGGGGTAAAACTGGAGTCCAAACTTGGGGTAAACAACTTCAAAACTCACACAAAGAGGACTCCCCCTTCTTCTTTTTTTTTTTTTATTTCAGCAAATTATGGGTGTACAGATGTTTAGGTTACGTGTGTTGCCCTTTGTTCCCCCCCCCCCACCGAAGTCCGTGTTTCAAATATGTCCATCCTTCAGGTAGTGCGCATTGCACTCCTTGTGTATACAAATACCCGTCCCCTCCTCCCTCCTCCCTCTTCCTGGACAGTTCTGAGTGTGCAGAGACCCACGTGAGACTTGGCTAAAGAATCGCACTTTCCTTCCCATCTTTGCTCAGCCTGCCCTCTGCTGGAGGAACTCATGAACAGCAGCTTGTTAGGAGGGAAGGAGCCAGAAGCAGGTGGGCTCCAAAATCCCACTCAACTCCTACTCACCCTTTAGGGTCCAACTTAAATGCCACCTCCTCCAGGAAACCTCCTTTGATTCCTGAAGCTGGAAGCAAGTTCTTTACTGCAAGCTCTCGCCACCCTTCATTTACACTTTCCTAGTGGTGCTGTCTACCTGGTGTCCTGGTTATGTATTACATGTGTTATCTCCCAGCTAATCTGTGAGCTCCCAGGGGAAAAGGATTTTTTCTGTTGTTGTTGAAATTTACTCCCAAAGGATTTTGCACCTGCCTAGAAATGTCTCCCACACCTAAGTTCTAAATTCACATCCTTAAAGAAAGTCCTTGGAATTCAAATGTTGCATCTCCAAAAAGGCTCAATTAAAATGTAACTATGAGAAGATGTAAACAAGTTGCCTGGACTGTGAGTCATTAACTGTTTAGGGCATTAGCACATTAGCAGATCCCAGAGCTCGGAGAGCAGAGGTGTTATGAGAAATGTTTTTGGGTGGCAAAGAAAGATGAGAAAAGGATGAAGGGTAAAGAATGAAGGAGAAGAGGGTTGAGCGTGAGGAACCTCTGAAGATAGTTCACTGGGTAAAGCTGGGGAGAGCCTGGGGGTTGGAGGGAGGCAGAAGGGTACTGAAGACGGTTTACCCGGGGTAGAGGTTCCAGAAGGACAGTTTGGGGAGCACGCATCAATAGGGCCATTTGATCTTGTAGGACCCAAAAAGGAATTATTGGGTCCAGACGCAAAAAAAAAAGCCCAGTAAAACAAAATTAATAAATGTTTAACTAAATCTGAGAACGACATAACATTAATTACGTCAACTTCATTCATTGTTAAATTTAGCATTTGTGAATATTTATTTCATTTGAAAAGAATTTGTGGGTTAGATTTTTCTCACTTCCTAAGAATTCTTGGGTAGAGACAGTGACTCCTGAGTAATTGTAGCCAATTGTAAATTAAATATTACTCATGGCCAAATAATTTCCAAAGCAAAGTTATAAAACTCCTTTCATATCTACTGGGCAAATTATATTTAATAGAGGATGTGAGTGCATTTTAATATTAATATATTTGATGTAACACAAGTAGGAGACCCTGGGGCTTACAAAGTTCTTAAAATGGCCCTGACTATCAAAGATCATTCTCCCCCAGCTGCTGCGCAACTTCACCCTGGATGATATCACAGTCTTCACCTTCCATATGCAGACGAGCACCCAGAGACACGCTGCTTTCTTTTCCAGAACACAACTCGCATGTACTTTCTTGTCCACCTGCACAGGCAAATCCCTTACGATTAATTGGTCGATTAAATGCTTGGAATAGGTAACCATGAAGTTTTCTTTCTCTCAAGGAACCTCCAGAAGGAAACAATGTTGTTCATTTTTTGTGTGTATTTTCTGTGTATTTTATGGATTTACAAGCAAAAACCGAATACATATTCTCCACCTTCCCCTTTTATACAAACATTAAGATTCTGTTTACAGAATAGTAACTCCTAACAGTTGCTGACACTGCTATGTTCCTTGTCTTTTCTACTTAACAACTGAATCCCCACTTTTAAAACCCATAATTGTGAGGAAATGATTTTCCTCTCAAAATGGTCAAAAGGGGATGAAAAGCCAGCCTTTAAGAGGTAGAATCCAGTCCGAAAGCTACCGAATGCAGTCGACGAGAACTCTTATGTCATTTTATGCAGTTTAGACACGGGTAGAGCATGTCAAAGCCAGGGGATATGGACTGGGTGAGCCATGTAGAAACCTGATGGCCAAGAGTGACAATTTTTTTATTGAGACGGTAGTGGGGAAGGAAAGCCAATGCGTCATCTTTCTCCCCCTCCTCCTCCTCCTCTCTTCTTTCCTGTCTTATTCTTTCTGGAAATAAGGATGTTGCCGAGAAGTCCGGAGCAATAGCCACATGCGGGCGAAGAGAGGCCCGTCAGTAAAAGCTGGGCACACACTGAGGGGGCGGGAGGTGGTGTGGGTGGCAGAGAGCACAGCACTAATGCGAGAGACCGGGGAAGCTGGGTTTGAGCCAGTCGTTGAGTGGGGAAAGGGAGGTTTAGTCATATTGTCTCCACTTGTATCTGGAAACTTAGAGAATTCAACCGAGTGATATTTATTTAGTAGCTGCTGTGCACCGGCAGCAGGATACAGCAGCGAGCAAAACAGGTAGAGGCCCTGTTTCGTACGGCTGGCTTTCTAGACAGGGAGAAAGACGATAAACAAACACATGGCACATATACGTGACATAGTATCAGGCTGTGAACAGGGCTACAAAGACAGAAAGAGGGTAAGGGGACAGAGAGTGATGGGGCTATGCATGCGGCAGGGTTCCCTTCAGACGGGGTAGCCACGGGAGGCCTTTCTGAAGGGGTGGCGTTCGGGCAGAGACCCGAATAAAGCGAAGGACTAAACTAGTCCAGTCTCTGGGTAACAAGTGTCCAGGCAGGAGCAACAGTGAGGACAGAAGCCCTGGTACCCGGCAGTGTGCCGGGCGTGGTGGGAGATGAGGTTGGGGAGCTGGTCACAGGGGGCAGAGTCCCAGGGAGAAGCTCACTCATGGGTGAGACCACCATTGAAAAAAGGAACTGGAGTAGAATAGACAAGGAGACACATAATGCATTGTGAGTGGTGCAGTGAGCCTGGTTCCAGACATGAATGTGTGCATGTATTGGGTCACCAGGGAAGCAGTATTTCTCATCCTGGGTGTCCAATCAGAACAGCTTCGTAGTTACTGATGTGAAGGTACTTAGTCTAGACCTGGATCATCTTCACACACACGCACGCACACGCACACACATATACAGAGCTGTTAATATATACATAACATACATATATAGAGTAATAAACCTTTTATTTTGGAATAATTTTAAATTTACAGAGCAGTTGTAAACATAATACAGACAGTACCCACACTTCCCCTCGCCCGGTTTCCCCTACCGTCAGCATCTTACATTACCATGGTGCATTTGTTAAAACTGAGGAAACAACGTTGGCACCTTACTGTTAACTAAACTCTAGACTTTATTTGGATTTCAGTGGTTTTTACAGTTTTTAGTTCCAGGATCCAATCTAGGGTAGCACTTTGCATTTGGTCATCACATCTCCTTTGCCATCTCTGGTCTGCTAGTGTCTGTCTTTCCTTGTTTTTCATGATCTTGACAATCTTGAGGAGTATCAA
Source organism: Propithecus coquereli (assembly GCF_000956105.1). NCBI lineage: Eukaryota > Metazoa > Chordata > Mammalia > Primates > Indriidae > Propithecus > Propithecus coquereli. Next base: position 2,636,242 of record NW_012135081.1, read on the forward strand.
TGTGATATTTTCTAGACTATCTCTCAATTTAGGTTTTTTGCTGTTTTCTTCACGATTAGAGTGGGGTTAGGGTGATTAGGAGGAATACCACAGAGGTGACGTGCTCTCCTCGTCATAGCGTGTTAGGGGATACGCGATTTATGTGACTTACCACTAGTGTCGTTAACCTTGGTCGTGTGGTTATGTTAGTGTTGCCAAGTGTCTCCACGGTAAAGTTATTATTTTCTCCCTTTCCGTGTCATATTCTTTGGATGTAAGTCGCTAAGTCCAGTCCACACTCAAGGGGGCCAAGAATTAACTTCTACCTCCTAAAAGGGGGATTATCCGCTTACACTATTTGGAATTCTTCTGTAAGGAAGATTTGTCCCTTGTCTACCATATATTTATTGAATCCTTAATTTGTACCAATACAGACTTATTTATAGCCTATGCTTTGGGTTGTAATTCAATGTCACGCTATTTATTTTGTTTCTCAAATTATTCTAGCTTTGGCCACGGGGAGCTCTTTCAAGCTGGTTCCTGTGTCTCTTTGACATCCTTTTATTTTTTGGGCACTTCCTCACTCTCTGACACTACGAGTCACTGATCTTTCTATTTTTAATGTCCTGTCCTGCAATGATCACTATGTTGGGCTTTTTCCTAGCAAACATTTACATATTTATGCTGTTACATTAGACATGAGCTGGAAGGGGTGCAGTGAGAAGGTGGAGACTGCTTGCTGTTCCCCAGAATCTGGACTCCCCTTCCTCCAAAACTGCAGAGTTTTAGCTGGGTGTGTGGTAAACCTGTTTCCTGGCCTATTTGCAGCTAGATGTGTCTGTTGATTGAGCTCTGGCCGCTGATTCGTAAGTGGAGGTGATGTAAGCCACTCCCAAGTTCTTGCCCTTAAAAAGACTGAGCGTGCATGAGCTCCCCGGTCTCTCTCCTCCCTGCTGGCTCACAGATGGTGAATCCACAGCAGCTATTTCCTGTTAGCTGCAGCAGCGTGAGCCTAAACCCCTTGTTGGGTAGTGCTTCTCCGGCAGCTGGACTGAGGGAATCTCCCAACCTCTTCTCTGCCCTTGGGGGACTTCACAATACCACACAGGCAGGGCAGACAGACAAACAACACTATCAGAGAGTGTCCATCACCATTGAAACGGAGACAGCTGGGCAGCCTGGTAAACACAGGGCTCGGGAAAATGTACGTAGGGAGAGATGAGATGCCCGGACACGAGCAGACAGTGAGCCCCCTGGCCCCAGCCTCGCCCCACTGTCTCCCAAGGTGGCGGGGCAGAGACAGTACTACTCAGACGCTGGGCTCACAGGGCCAGATGGAGGTCTGAGCCTCAGCTCCTCACGGTCAGTTGCAGAAAGGGGATATGGTTCTGATTTCACTTCTCTCTCCTCCTCTTCCCTACTCCCTTTTAATTATGGTAAATGCTAAATGATCAGAAACCATGAAATGTCTGAAGACTAAAAAGGGCTAAATGGTATTCTGAATCCCTGAGCGAGGATCAAGGGAAACTAACGTTCATTGAATTCTTGCTGTATGCCAAACAGTGCGCCACGCGGATTATGTTACTCCTCATAGCAATACTGAAAGTTAAGCATTTTATCTCTATTAAAAGGGAGAAGGTGGTCAGAAAGGTTAAGTAACTTTCCCAAGGTTGCACAGCAGGAAACTGGCAGAACTGGGATTAGATTTCAAGACAGCCTGTCCCCAGCTTTCTCTTATCCTGTCATCTCTGTGTCTCCCTTGGTGCTTGGGCACCTGCTGGGCACCTGCTGTACATCTTGTATTTTGCTACTTGGTTTTGTTCTTTCTGGAGGGGTTATTTGTTTGAACCCAGCATAGGAGCCCTGTCATCCAGACGAAGTGGCTCCCTTCCTTCTGGGCAATCGGAATGGACTCTCCCCTGCTGTGACATTGGACCTCCATTGGTGGCATCTGTCCCATCCCACAGCCCAGGACTCCAACGGGGTTCTTCCCATGTCATCACTGAGGGAAGAGCTGTAGACAAGGGCTCCTGAACAGAAGCCACAGAGCCACTGCCTGGCGGTGTAGACCAAGTTCAGGCGGTTCTATGGGAACAAGCAGAATGCTTGTGGTTTTTATTTTGCCTGATGGTGGCTGCTAACATCATCTGAGTAGTCTGGTGCTTAATGCACGAACTTCTGAGTCACACAGCCTGGGTTCGTCTCCAAACCTTGCTACTATCCCAGTCATCTGTTGTTCTGTAAAAACGACCTCAAAACGTAGTGGCACCTGTTATATATCACATGCTTTTGTGGGTCAGGAATTCAGATAGGGCTGGATAGACAATTCTTTTGTCCATCTGGCATCAAGTGAGGTCACTGGATGGTATTCAGCTGACGGCCGAGCTGGTCTGAAGGGCCTGAGGCGGTTTTACTCGCACATCTGGCGCATTAGTGGGTGAGCTATAAAGCTGGGGTCAGCGGGCCCCTCTCTCAGTCCACGTGGCCTCAGGGCCTGTCCACACGGTCTCTCCAGACTTCTTACACAGCTGGCAGCGTTCCAAGAGACCAAGCTGCCAGTACTCTTAAAGGCCAGGTCTGGACTTCACCCAGCACCTACTCTGCTTCCCCTGTGATAGGTCAGGGCAGTCAAAGCCCTGCCCAGATTCAAAAGGAGGGAGAAGAGGCCTCAGATCTCTGTATCATGTCAAACAGCTTGTGGCCACTTTCCGTCAATCCCTGGGACTCACAAGACTGTGTCCTTGAGCATGTCCTTAACTTCTCTGAGCTTCAGTTTCTTCATCTGTAACAATGGAGATAATACAAACCTCATGGAATTGTTGCAATGAGGATTACATCAGAGGTTTATGTAAAACACTTACAACGTTGCCAGGAGTATATCACACCCTGTCAATGGTAGCTATCATAGCGCAATGGTTGAGTTCTCAGGTTCTGGGGTCTGACTGTCTGGGAGTCAGTTGTGCCACTTGGCAGCTGTGTGATCCTGAGCAAGTTACCTAACCTCTCTGTCTCCATTTTCTCTTCTGTACCTGCCTCATAGGATCGTGTCATCAGGAGCAAGGGAGGTAATCCATGTAACGCACTGGCCCATAGGAAACATGCCTGTGTTGTTTGTGTGGTGGGAGTGGGTTCCAAACCAGGGAAGCACGTCTTCTATCCCTAGGATGTCAGTGACAAGATGCTAGGTTAATGCCCGGGCATGCCTAAGGAGAGTGAGAGAAAAGTGGAGGTGCTGCATGGCAATGAACGCTGCAGGGACCCTTCTGGTCCTTTGAATCAGGTACCAGGTGAAATAAGACGGATGCTGCCTTGCAGAGGAGTTGACCACTCCACCAAAACCCAGTGCAAAAGCGTGGATGTTGGCTGTTGTCTCTGTGCCGAAAGAAACACATGATAGGGCAAGGAAAGTTCCTCCTGGAAAAACTTAGAAGAAAATCTCAGAACAAAACCAGAGCAAAGGAGCAAAACTGTCAGAGGGTTTGGGGACAGATGGATACAGGTAGTGCCACTCAGCCAGCATTTTGGGGTTTGGCAGCGTTCAGGGAGTGGCTGGTGGCATGGAGGCTCCGGAAACTGCCCAGTGGATTGGCAGTTGGGTAATCCCAGCATCACAGACGCCGAGGATACACAGAAAGAGACGGCATCATGAGGTCGCAGGGCCAAGAGGAGTCCCAGAGGCCCTGCCAGATGCGGAATAGCTTCCACATTCTGGAAAAGCCGTCAGCAGCGTCTGCTTGCACACCCCGGTGGAAGGTGGCTCATCTCTCGCGGTGGTTCATTTCATTTATGCGCATCCTTAATTTAAGGTCTCTCTTAGATTAAGGAAAATCTGCTTTCCTGGAAGGTCCATCCACTGGCCCTAGTTCTGGTAGCACATACTTGTGTTCTGGGTGCTTAAATCAGTTCCCCGTCCCCTCTGAGCCTGCTCGTCCCTGTCGTGTCTCAGTGATTCCTTCTGCACTCCCTTCACCATCCTCACGATTCTGCTCTTGATCTTCACTTTCCAGAAAAAAGAAATAAAACAATATAGATATCCCATAGCCAGAAAAACACAATAACTTTTAATTCATATGTGCTCCTTTTCTGTTCTTTATGGCTATGCTGACATGTTCTTGTACTGCTGGCAGCCTACTGTTTTGGGATGTTACTTTTTTCATATAATGTGATGGATTAAAAATGGTCACAAATTCTTGGCTTCTCTTCCCATCAAGAGGTGGAAACTGTTTCTCCACCCCTTGAACCTGGGCTGCCCTTTTGATTTGCTTTGGCCAATAGAACACAGCAGAAGCGATGCCGTAAGACTTCCAAGCAAGGCTTGGGAGACCCCGCAGTTTCCACTTTGGTCCTGTCGGGATTCTGTCCTGAGACCAGCATGTAGAGAAGTGCAGGATATGAGACCCGGTGGAGAGAGAGGCCGGGCCATCCCGGCCATCCCAGACATTCCAGCCACTCTAACCAGGGCCCCAAACACACAAGTGAGGCTGCTCTGTACCATCCAGCCCAGAATGCAGCCTCAAGAGTAGGACCAGGAGAGACCAGCAGAACTCCTGTTTCAACCTACAGAATGGTAAGAAATAATAATTTGTTAATGTTTTAAGCTACTGAATTTTGGGTAGTTTATTATGCAAAAACAGATAGCGGATATGTTTACTGTAGAAGTCATTTTATCAACTGCTTTTGCTCTACATTTACCCAGAGGATTCTTTTTCTCTTGGAATAGTAAAATATTTATCTACTGACCTTCTCATTCCAGGTGCCCCCCACTCAGGGACCCCTGCCACAGGGGGAGAGAGTCCAGCCATCTCATTTTGCCAATCAGCTATGCCACTTCTAGAATGTGTGTGCCCAGCTTGGGAATAAGCTGCCCAAGCTGGAAAACTAGACCTCTGTTTAAAATGACAGTTGTCATAGAAAAACAGGATGTCTGAAACACCAAAGAATAGTGTGTTCTTCAGTGGCTGCTATCTCGCTGCCTGATGCCGGGAGGGAGGAAGTTAGCAAGCCAGAGGGAAGCACGGCGGCAGATGGGAGAGGCCAAGTGGCAGCCTCTCTGGTGGAGTCAAGAAAGGAACACAATTAACTTCCGCTTCCAACAAGGTTTTTTTTTTTTTTTTTTTTTCTTCTTTTAAAATATCTTTTTTGGGTCTTTGGATTTCCAGATAGTGACACATTAGCTGAGTCATAGAAATCAATTCCTTCCAACAGATAATTCTGAGCACCTATTAAGGGCCACAACCTGTGCACAGGGATGCAGAGTGTTTAAACAACACAGTGTCTACCCTCCAGTGGGTCAGTTCAGAGTTGTTCAAATCCAGATGTTTTGGTTGCAAGTAGCAATGAGCATAAATATTTCAATTTGTCTGCAGCAGCTATGATGGGAAATGACCATATCTATGGGTTTTATTGGTGACAAAGTCACAAGTACTACTAATTCAATTCTGCTGGAGTTTGTTGCATACATTCATAATTGAAGAAAATGTTAATTTTTCAGTTAGTAATCAGAAAAAAAAAGACTTTTTCCCATTCAAGTTCACAACTCCCTAAACCGATCCACAGATGCTAGATTCAGACCCTCCGTGTCTAGTGCAACAACGGAAGGGAGAAAACAAAACAGTTGTTTCCATATTATCACAGCCCAGGTGCTCACCTTACCACACAAGAAGCAGAAACCTTTCAAAGGAGCTGGGAGAGGCCAAGTGCCTCCTGGGATAGCTCTGGGAGCTGGACTGTCAGGTGCCCAGGTTACAGCCTTTCTCTTGTCCCTCGATGAGTTCACACCAATCTCTCCTCCACTGACAGAGCCCTCCTCGGGCCCTCACTTCATGCCTGTATAACTGATTTGCAGTGGGTTTGGCTTGCCATGGTATTTTATTTCTTGCATTCTTAGAAAACTTTTTATTTGAAATCATTTCAAACCTACAGAAAAGTTGCAAAAATGGTACAGAGAATTCTGTATATACTTTACTTATATTTACCAATTTTTAACATTTTGCCATTTTTGTTTTATCACTCCCTATGCCCATATATATGCATATATTATACATACGCTATGTATAATATATACTGTATATATATACACATATTTTTCTAAACAATATGAAAGCAGATTTCATACACCATGTTCCTTTACTCCTAAATACTTCAATGTGCATTTCATAAATGAGGTTATACTCTTACATTTCTGCATTACAGTGATCACACTCAGGAAATTTAATGTTGACATATTATTTTCAGCTAATCTACAGTACATATTCCAGTTTCTTCAACTGACCCAATGATATTTTTCATGGCCATTTTTCCCCCATATAGGATTCAACCCAAGAAGCAGCACCGCACTTGGTTCTCATGCCTTTTTGGTCATTTTTCTTCTGGAAGAGCCTCAGTCTGTCTTTGTCTTTCAGGTAATTAATATTTTTGAAGAATACAGGCCAGTTATTATATAGAATGCCCCTCACTTTGAATTTCTCTGATGTGGCCTATGGTTAGATGCACATTATGCATATTTGGCTGGAACAATACGTATATAAGTTACATATTCTTCCTTGGGAAATCACATCTGGAAGTTTGTGATATTCATTTGTCCCTTATTGGTGATAATGTATTGCTTAGTTTCTCCACTGCACATTTACTACCTTTCCTTCTGCAATTAATAACTCATTTGTGGGTAGATGTTTTGAAACTATGTAAATATTGTGGTGTTCATCAAACTACCCCCCCAACATTTGCCTTGATTTTGCATGTATTGATGGCACTTGCCTGAATCAATTTTTACTATGATGGTTGCAAAATGCTTACTTTTAAAACGTCATTCCTTCCATATTTATTAGTCAGTATTTATCTATTGTTTATCTTTTTTACTACTATGAACTCATGAATTTTTATTTTATTCAATGGATTATAATATCTGACTCTCCTTAATTATTTTTATATTTAAAATTTTTATGGCACAGATTTTGTCAGTGGAAATCCTGCTCCTTGAATCTGGGCTGGCCTTTTGATTTGCTTTGGCCAATAGGACACGGCAGAAGTGATGTTGTAAGACTCCCCAGCAAGGCTCAAGAGACCCCGCAGTTTTCACTTTGATCCTGTTGGGATTCTGTCCTGAGACCAGCATGGAGAGAGAAGTACAGGATATGAGACCGGGTGGAGGGAGAGGGCCGGCCATCCCAGACATTCCAGTGACTCTAGCCAAGGCCCCTGGGTCATCATATTTTTCAAGCACTCCCTCACCCTCTGGCATGCCGAGGCATTCCTGGCTCATCTTCTACCCTTCCTGCTTCAGCTCTGGAATCAGCAATTTCTCCAAGGAGCTTTGGTTCACAAAAAAAGATATACTCTTGGCCAGTAAGCACATAAAAAGATGTCAACATTATTAATCATCAGTAAATTCATATTGAAACCACAATGATATACCACTATACACTCACAAGAATGGCTAAAATTAAACGAGTGACAATAAAAAACATTGACAAAGATGCAGATGACTAAAGTGCTCACCCATTGCTGTTGGAACCACTTTGTAAAAAAATTATCAGTTTTTTATAAAGATACACTTATAAAGTTTTATACTTATGTGACCTAGAAGCTTTAATCCTATATATTCACCTAAGAGAAATGAAAATATATGTCTACCCAAAGACTTGTACATGAATGTTCATAACCACTTTATTCATAATGTAAAAAACTAGAAACAACTCAAATATCCATTAACAGGTGATTGGATCAATACATTGTGGTGTAGCCATACCATGGACTACTGCTTTGCAATAGATAGAAATGAACTGCTGATACGCACTGTAACATAGATTAACCTCAAACACGTTATGCTGAGCCGAAGAAGCCAGACACGAAAGAGTATATATTATATGATTCCATTTGCACGAAACCCTAAAGAAGATATATCTAATCTATGGTGATAGAAGCAGTTAAGTGGTTGTCAGAGCTGGTGGTACATGTGGGGCTAGACTGGGAAGGAGCATTGTGAGGGAATCTTTTGGGGTAATGGAATTGTTCTACATTTTGATTTGGGTGGCAATGATTACAAGGGTGTGTGCATTCATCAAAGCTCATCAAACTGTACACTTAGAGTGAGTTTCATTTTATTATATGTAAATTACATTTCAATAAAGTTGATGAAAAACTACATAAAAAGGTACACACAGAGAAGAGCCACTTCCTTCCCTAACCTTTCCGCTCACTGTTGTGCTGGAGCCAGCTCGTCCTTGCTTGCAAGAGCCAATCCTGTACATTGCTGCAGGTAGTTTGAATACAGTGGGAGCTTTTACACTGAGGAAATGCGAATGTTACAAACCAGGACTTTTGCAGGTCTCTCTTTTTTTTTTTTTTGTAGAGAGCTGATTTCCCAGCCCACCACTCCCTCTACCTTATGTACTTACTCACCACTTGTAGTAACCCATTTCACTGGTTTCTGGTTTACTCTGTCTGTGTCTTTTTGTAAAAATAAGCAGGTAAGTATTTGTTTTCTTAATCCGCCCCCTATTCTTTTTTTACCCAAAAGCTGGTGTCCCATATTACTCTTTAGCATTTTGCAGTTCAATTCGTGGAGATTGTCCATTCTTTCTACAGCTGCATAGTACTCCATGTGTGACTATAATGTATTTTATTCAACCCATCCCCTACTTTTGGGCATTTATGTGGTTCCCAGTATTTTGCAGTTACATATAATTCTGAAATAAATAACCCTGTGCCTATGTAGTTTTGTATTGCTGGGGGTATCTCTGGAATTTAAATTCCTAGAAGTGGGACTGCTGGAAAAAAAGTTACCTGTATATGTAGTTCTGTTAGATCTGGCCAGCTTCCTCTCCATAGTGTTGTGCTATTTTGCATTTTTACCAACCATGCATGAGAGTGCCTGCACCCCTATGACCTTGCCAATCATGTGTATTGTTAAGCTTTTGCATTTTTGCTAATCTTATGGGGGAGTAATGGAATCTCAGTGTAGTTTCAACTTGTATTTCTCTTATTATGAATTCTGTTAAACATCTTTTCATGTGAAAGGATATGGTACAGACTCTTGCTCCTGTTCTACAAAATTTTTCCTTTGTGGAGCCCATTCTTGTCTGTCCAAGCCTTAGTTTCTCTCTGAGAGAAAATCCGATGGGCCCCACCTGTCTGTGACTTAGTTGGTAGCCCAGGTGCATTCAGCTCTGATCAGCTGTCTAGGCCTGTGCAGTGGTAGGGGATGGGAGGTTGAGGGAATTCTCAGAAGAGGGTGTGGACTGAGCATTCACTGTATGAAAGATGCTGAGTGAATGTCAGTACTGAAATATGTGTTGAAGCCAAGATAGCCCTTCCGCTAAGGCTGCTCACAGTTTCTTCATTGAATACATAATTTTTGAGTACCTACAAAGTATAAAGTAGTGATCTAGGCACAACAGAAGAGGGATTTTTTTCGTATTAAAAACACATTATGGAACATTTCAAACATATACAAAAGTAGAGAAAATATATAATGAAACTCCATGGACCCATCATCCAAGTACAACTATCAACTCGCTTCCATTTTTTCTCGTCTTTATACCACATGCCTCCCTCCTCGTGGCTTTAGATTGTTTCATCTGTAAATATTTTAGCATGAATCTCCAAAAGATAAAAACTCATAACCATAAGAACTTAACCATAATATCATTATAATACCTTAAAAATTAACAATAATTGCTTAATATCAAGGTTTGCATGTTTATTTGTTTTTACAGTTTGTTCTAACCAAGATCCAAATCAGGTCTATATATTGCAATAGATTTATATGTCTCTCAAGTTTCTTTTAATCTATAGCTTCTTCCCTTTCTCCCTCTCTTTTCCCTTCAATTTGTATGTTGAGGAAACCAGGTCCTTTGTCCTATCTGGATTTTTATGATCGCATGCCTGTGTTATTATGTAAAATATTCCTCCATATCCTGTATTTCTTTTAAGTTCCTTTTTGATTGGGGAGGGGGCAGGACTGTTTCAGACAAGACAATATGTGTGGTTGTCTCTCCTCTTTGGATGTCAGCAGTCTTGTTCAATCCGTTATTAGTTCTTTATGGGATCCAAAATGGTCATATTTTAATTTTATCATTCCTTCTTTGTTTATTAGCTGGACTACTTCCACAAAGAGAAACTTCTCATTAGCTATTTGGTTATCTATATTTATAGTTCCCAGAGGAAAGGCAGGATAAATGCCTTTCCCTGTTTTTACCCGTTTTCAGCACAAGAACTGGTTTCCCAGCATGGAAAATAAAAATTGAGTCAGACACGGATCCCGCCCTCAAGGAGCTTCCCGTGGAGTCAGGGGATGAGACATGAGACAGAAGTGCTGAGAGATGCGGGGAATGCACAGAACTGTGAACACGCTCAGAGGACCGTGGCTGCTGAGGGCCAGGGCTGGGCAGAATTCAGTCCTCCAGCTGGTGGCCGTCAGGGGGCCTTGGGAAGGCGGTGGCATTTCAGCTGAGCCTTCAAGGGTGGGGTAGCAGCGAGTGCCGCCTGTTCCCCAATGTCCATTTTCCCCTTCTTCTGTGCTTGGGCCCATGGTCTTCCTGAAATAAGATGATGCTTTTTATTCTCCCTTGCTGTTGGTGAGGCTGTATGACTAGGTTCTTATCTATGTCTGTTACAAGAAGAAGTGATTTGTGCAATTCCCAGGCTGTGTCTTTAAAGAAAGTGGGCAGGCCCTTTTCTTCCCCTTCTTCCATCCTACTGCTTACAATGTGGGCGCTGTGCTGCCCCATCTCGGCACGAGGGGATGAGGCAGTACCCCGAAGATGACAGAGCAACAAGATAGAAGGAAACTTCTGGGTTTCTGGATGTCCGCCTATGAGCCACCAATAGTAGCTCTGAACTGCTGTCCGAACTACTGCAAGAACAAGCAGCAGACCTCTTCCCTGGGGGAGCGCTGTGGAGATGGGGGTGCTGTCTGGGGTCTCCCTTGAAGCATCTAGTGTCCTGCTGATTCTGAGAACAATGGGAGAGCGAATCCAACTCAAAGAATGTAAGGAAAGAGAAGCTTTAGATGGAAAAAGCGTAAGGCAAGGTAAATGTTTTCACTAGTTTTACCGAGTGAGGAAGAAGAGGAGAGCGCAATTAAAATAATCCCGAAGTCTGTTAAGGGTAGGGTCACAGGGGATTTGAGACAAGCACTGACTCTCGCTTTTCACTCCTGCAGTTTTCAGTACGAGATTCAAGCTCAGTGTGTTTCTTCCATTAGTGGCTGGGAGGCTGGAGCTATCATTCATGTGCCTTTAAATAATGAAGTGTTTTCTCAAATATTTTAGGTATATTTTCCTGAATTATCCTATAGAAGATTTAACATTCTTTTATTCCCATCTGGTTTTGAAATTCACCTGGAATTGATTTTTATATATAGTATGAGGTAAGGACAAAGTTTCAATTGTTTTTTTAGAACATTGTTTTCCTATTGCTCTACACCAATATCTTTGTCGTAAAGAAAAGGCATTTGGCAGTACCTACTAAAATTGAACATAGGCATTCCCTCTGATCCACTAATTCCACTCCTAGTATATACCTAACAGAAATACATTCATGAATGCACAAAAAGATAGATTCAAGAATGTTTATAGCAGCACTATTCAAAATAGCCCTAAAATAGAAACAGCCCCGATGTCTATCAGCAGTAGGATAGAAAAAGGAATTGTGGTATATTTGTGAAATAAAATAACATACAGCAATGAAAACAAGTGACCTAAAGCTACACAATAACTTCAATAAATTTCACAAACATATTACTGAGTTAAAGAAGCCAAAAGTAAATTAATATATGTTATTTTATTTATATAAAGTTTTAAAATGGGCAAAACTAATCTGTGATGTTAGAAGTCAGGATAGTGGTTATCTTTGGGGATCAGAGTGGAGTTAGTGAGTGGAAGGGACCCACAGAGTTTCTGAAGTGCTGTTAATGTTCTATTTCACAACACGGATGGTGTTCACTTTGTGATAATTCATTGAACTGTACAGTTAGAATTGCGGATTTGTGGGTTTTTATATGTATATTTCAATCTAAAAGTAATTTTAAAAAGAATTTGAGTCTTACGTTATGTTCCTAAGGAAGTAAAATTGCAGAGAGGCGTGATGTAGTTGGGACAGATCATATATGAAGGGACTGTTTTGGTTTTCATGTAGCTGTTGCATTTCTCAAGTGAAGCACCAAAACATACAAAATATATTATATATATGCAAAACAGTGTATGATATTTTATATAAAATGGTGAATGTAACTAGTGGTCAGATTTAAGCAAATCTCAAATATCACTGACCATAAAATGCACCATTATTTTATAAACCAGTAAGAGAGGAAAAAATTGCTGCCAACCAAATATGAAGCAATGCCTTACCCATGGTCTTGGGTGATGCATGAATTGATCATATCAGCTTCTTATTGCTTTGATATTTCTTTATTTCAAGGAATTTGGCAGTTTTTCTCACCTTCAGTTGCCTCATTTACTTGGCTTATGATAGAAATTGCTTTTGCATATATTTTGGGGAGGAATTGGAGTACGACTTCATCTAATTGTGGGTCTCTTCCTTTCATAGGTCCTGTAGAGCTTTGCTGGATCTTATAAGAGAATTTGGAATTTTGGCCATTCCTCCAAAGTGAAATGTTTGCTTTATTGCTGTCAGTTTCCTCCTGCTGCTCCATTTCCCTGCTTTTCTGTGACTACAGTAACCTTTTGTTTCAACGAGCAATCTTTTTAAAGAAATCTTAAACGGCAATCAAACTCATCGACAATGATGCCAATATAACAGCCACAGCCAGGTTCACGCGTGGGAAGGCAGTGACACAGCTGCTGCCTGGCCAGCAGTGGCTGGAAGAGGCTTCTCAATTTCAGAGATGTTAAAATGTGAAAAAATATGCATCCTGGAATCGATGAATCAGTGTGTTGAAGGAAAAGGCAAAGTCAGAAAATTACTATTTACAGAGTTAGAGGAAGTCTTACATACTTGCATAATTTGGGCTGAAAATAAGCAGCGATGTATTTCAAGGACCTAGAAGAAAATCAGGGAATAGGTCAAATGAAAATAACGTAGCCTGCCAAAAATAAATATACTATGCTTGATGGAGGTTGGTATTAATTAACTTGATATGGAGAAGCGTGGCTGCTCTCCCTCTCCACTTGGGAGGCCAGGTGATAGGATAACTTTGAACAGTGAGTGCTGTAAACGTTTAGCAAATATGCAGATAGACATATTTTTTCCAGAGAGCCAGTTTATTATGTTTATTATAAGGTTTTTTTCCCCCAGGAGCAAATTTAACATATGTTACTTATAAATTTTACTGATATAAAGTATGTGTAAACACAATTACAGATAATATTAAATACAGGCATGCTTCAAAGATATTTCAAGTTCAGTTCCAGACCACCAGAATAAAGTGAATATTGCAACAAAGCAATTCACACAAATTTTTTGGTTTCCCAGTGCATATAGATGTTATGTTCCCATTATATTGTAGTCTATTAAGTGCGCAATAGTACATGTCTAAAAATCCAATGTATGTACCTTAATTTAAAAATAATTTATTGCTAAAAAGTGCTAACAATCATCTGAGCTTTTAACAAGTCCTAATCTTGCTGGTGGAGGGTCTTGCCTTGAAGTTGATGGCTGCTGAATGATCAGGGTGGTGGTTGCTGAAGGTTTGGGTGGCTGTGGCAATTTCTAAAAATATGACAACAATAAAGTTTGCCACACCAGCCGACTTCCTTTCACAAAAGATTTCTCTATAGCATGTGATGCTGTTTGATAGCATTTTGCTCACAGTAGAATTTCTTTCAAAATTGGAGTTAACTCCTGCCACTGCTTCATCAACTAAGTTTATGGAAAATTCTGAATCCTTTGTTGTCATTTCAACAATATTCACAGCATCTTCACCAGGTTTCTTTCATTCTGTTTCAAGAAACCAGTTTCTTTGCTGATCCATAAAAAGAAACTCTTCATCTGTTCAAGTTCTTTCATGGGGTTTCAGTAATTCAGTCACATCTTCAAGCCCACTTCTAACTCTACTTTTCTTACTATCTCCACCACGACTGCAGTTACTTCCTCCACTGAAGTCTTGAACCCCTCAAAGTCATCCGTGAGGGTCGACATCAACTTCTTCCAAACTCCTGTTGATGCTGATATTTTGTTTTTTTTTTTTCCAATGACAACAGATATTTATTTCTATAAATGTTGTTGAAACAAGAGGATTTCTAAAAGGAAAAATAATGAATATTGACCTCTAGCTTACACCACAGGGAAAATCAATTTGTTTGAACAATAAACCTAAACATACAATCAAAAACTATAAA
>NW_012135081.1:2651835-2671140 GCF_000956105.1 Propithecus coquereli
AGGCTGTAGTGATTAAAACAGCTTGGTACTGGCACAAAAATAGAGACATTGACCTCTGGAACAGGACTGAGAATCCAGAGATGAAACCTTCTGCATATGGTAATCTAATCTTTGACAAAGCTGACAAAAACATACACTGGGGAAAAGAATCTGTTTTCAATAAATGGTGCTGGGAAAACTGGAAAGCTACATGCAGAAGACTGAAACTAGAGCCCCACCTCTCACCTCTCACAAAAATCAATTCAAGATGGATAACAGATTTAAACCTAAGGCATGAAACCTTAAGAATTCTAAATGAAGATGTTGGGAAGACCCTTTCAGACATCGGCCTAGGCAAGGAATTCTTGAAGAAGAACCCCAAAGCAATTGCTGCAGCAACAAAAATAAATAAGTGGGATCTAATCAAATTAAAAAGCTTCTGCACTGGTAAGGAAACTATCATTAGAGTGAATAGACAGCCCACAGAATGGGATGTTGATATTTTGACCTCATGAATCACATGAATCACAAATGTTCCTAATGGCATCTAGAATGGTGAATCTTTCTCAGAATCTTTTTCAATTTCTTTTGCCCAGATCCATCAGAGGAATCACTATTTATAACAGCCATAGCCTTACAAAATGTATTTCTTAAATAATAAGACTTAAAAGTCAAAATTACTCCTTGAACCATTAGCTACAGAATGGATGTTGTTAGCAGGCATGAAAATATTAATCTCCTTGTACATTTCCATCACAGCTCTTGGGTGACCAGGTACATTGTCAATGAGTCATAATATTTTGAAAGGAATCTTTAATTCTGAGCAGTAGGTCTCAACAGTAGGCTGAAAATAGTCAGTAAACCGAGCTGTAAACACATGTGCTGTCATCCGGGATTTATTGTTCCATTGATAGACCACAGACAGAGTAGATTTAGCATAATTTTTAAGGGCCCTAGGATTTTCAGAATGGTCAATGATCATTGGCTTCAACTTAAAGTCACCAGTTGTATTAGCCCCTAACAAGAGAGTCACCCTGTCCTTTGAAACTAGGCATTCATGTCTCCTCTCTAGCTATGAAAGTTCTAGGTGGTATGAGATAAAGTAGTAGAAGTAAGAAACCATGTTTGCTCATTTCTGCTTGCCAGCATCATTTCACAAAGCCCCAGACCTCCTCTTTGTGATGACATGCAGCTCTCCAGAAAGATGCTTTGAAGACAAAACAGGGTAGAGCACACAGCCCCCCATGTCTCTTGCTTGAGTCACTATATTCCTTAAAAATAAATGACCCCGGTCCTTGTCTTTTCTTACTCATAAGATAATGTCTGACGAGGTTAGTGATTATGCTTCTGTAATCTATAACTAAATGTACTCTTACATCCAGTCTTTGATGTGATTTTGCATGTACTTAATCTTTACCACCTGTATATAAAATCTGAACTGAAATACTGCATTGGAGGAGTCTGACAGAACTTCTCTGAAAGACTCCTCCTGGGCTACAGGCCTCGATCTATAGTTCTCAGTAAGACTTCTGAATAAAACTAACTTTAATTCTTTAAAATCTTAACTTTTTTTTCCTTTAGCTGACACTGGCATCTTCTTCCAAAAGAAAGCTGTTTAATCGACATTGGAAACCCATCATTTGGTGCAGCCACCTTCATTAATTATCTTAGCTAGATCTTCTGGAGAACTTGCTGAGGCTTCTACATGAACACTTGCTCCTCACCTTGCACTTTTATGTTATAAAAATGGCTTCTTCCCTTAAACCTCATTAACCAACCTCTGCTAGCTTCAACCTTGTCTTCTGCAGCTTCCTCACCTCTCTCAGCCGGCATAAAATTAAAAACAGTTAGGGCCTTGCTCTGAATTAGGCTTTGGCTTAAGGAAATGTTGTAGCTGGTTTGATCTTCTATACAGACCACTCAAACTTTCTCCACATCAGTAATAAGGCAGTTTTGCTTTCTTATCATTCACATATTCACTGGAGTAGCACTCTTAATTTCCTTCAAGAATTTTTCCTGGCCGGGCACGGTGGCTCACGCCTGTAATCCTAGCTCTCTGGGAGGCTGAGGCAGGCAGATTGTTTGAGCTCAGGAGTTCAAAACCAGCCTGAGCAAGAGCGAGACCCCGTCTCTACTAAAATTAGAAAGAAATTAATTGGACAACTAAAAATATATATAGAAAAAATTAGCAGGGCGTGGTGGCACATGCCTGTAGTCCCAGCTACTCGGGAGGCTGAGGCAGAAGGATCGCTTGAGCCCAGGAGTTTGAGGTTGCTGTGAGCTAGGATGACGCCACGGCACTCTAGCCCAGGCAACACAATGAGACTCTGTCTCAAAAAAAAAAAAAGAATTTTTCCTTTGCATTAACAACTTGGCCAACTATTTAACACAAGAGATCTAGTTTTTGGCCTATCTCAGCTTTCAACATGCCTTCCTCACTAAGCATAATCATTTCTAGCTTTTGAATTAAAGTGAGAGATGTGTGACTATTCCTCTCACGTGAACATTTAGAGGCCAGTGTAGAGTTAATTGGCCTAATTTAGATGTTGTTGTGTCTCAGGGAATAGGGAGGCCTGAGAAAAGAGAGAGAGATGGGGAACAGCTGGTTGGTGGAGCAATCAGAGCATACGCAACATTTATCAATTAAGTCGCTGTCTTATATGGGTGTGCTTTGTGGTGCCCCAAAACAATTACAATGGCAACATCAAAGATCACCAACCACGGATCACCGTAACAGATATAATAATAAAGAAAAATTTGAAATATTGTGGTAATTACCAAAATGTGACACAGAGACATGAAGTGAGCACATGGTTTTGGAGAAATGGCTCCAGTAGACTCACTTGAGGCAGGGTTGCCACAAACCTTCAATTTATAAAAATGTCAGAGCTGTGAAGTGCAATAAAGTGAAGCACAATAATAGGAAGCATGCCTGTGTATATTAATAATACTCTTTGTTGTAAATGACCATATAGCCAATTGATTCTCACAGAATGCTTTTGTTGATTTTTCCTGAACTCTAGATTCATAACCAACCTATGGGTGCAATTGACGAATGAATACAGTTCTAACACGATTGTTGGTTGATTTTTTTACATTAATAAATAAAATCAAAGTGGAATAGCAAAGACATATGTTGGAACTTCACTCATTTGCTGATGACATAAGTGACTTTGCTGAGTTGGAAAACAGTTTTCTAATACTGGAAAAATATTTCCTCAATGTTTTTGTGTTATGCAAAATTTAACAGCTATAGACATGACATACTTTTAAGTTTAATCTATATTATTAACACTTTCCTACCACCTTCTTAATGCTAGATAATCAACAGAAGGACAAATCAAGCCCTAATTTGTAGCATATGCCAATTGCTGTGCTGTAAGTACACCAGTTGTGGCCAGTTTCAAGCTAACATTGTGATCCTACTGCATTTGGAATTGGGAAGAGATGTTGAGCAGCACATTATATCGTATTTCCACCCTATAAGATACAAGAGATGTAAATAACAGTAAGAGCATAGACAATAGTAAAAGGTAGTAACAATAATTAGAAAGTGATAAATTTTGAGTATTTGTTACCTTGTTTTAAATATAAGTTATTTAAGTGTAAGTTTACATAACCTCATTTTTAATAATGCCTGTGTTTAACAAATGCTCACAAAATTCCTGGAATTTTAACTATCAGCTCTTGCAAGCCTTTATAAATCAGCTCCAGCACACCACTACTTTGGAGTCAGACAACTCTGGCTTTCTATTTAATTTTGCCAGTTCCTTGTTCCCCAACCATGGACAATTTACTTAGCCTCTTCAAATCTGGTTATTTCTACAGTAGGGCTAATAACACCTAGATCATAGAGTTGAGTGAAGGTGAAATAAGATAAAATCTGTGAAGTGCCAAAATCGACACAAAGTAGAAACACAATATCAATTCTTTTCCTTCTCTTTGGCCTTTCTCTTATCCAATCCATCCTGAACACTACTTGTTAAAATTATCTTCCTGAACAGAGATATTGATATGTCATCCCTCTGCCTTACACTGGTGTTAAGCACAAACTTCAATTTGCTCTCAAAGTCCACATCTGACCAATCTCATGTTTTCATTACTCCTTGGGAGCATGTCTGTGTCCCAACTACAAATTTGTTGACACCTCCCGTATTGCCCTGGTGGATCCCATCTCTACATCTTTGTTCGTGGCATTCCTTTGCATTAAAATCTTTGTCCCATCAATGACACTTTCCCCCGTCCTCGTCAAAACACACCCCCATGAGGCTCCCCATTTCATAATAATATTTGACATGTATTGATTGCTGGGGATGTGCCAGGAACTGTGCTAAGTGTTTAGTTTGCATTATCCCAATTAGTCATTCCCATTTAAAGACAACACAGAGGTACAGTGGGAGTACATAACTTGCCCAAGGTCATATTCCTAGTGATGGTAGAGCTGGGATTCCAACTCAGGTGATCTGACTCCAGAACTTGGGCTCTTATACATTGTATCCCACTTATTGCCTGAATAATTATCTTTTAAATAAATTACCTCTGTTTAATGTTAATATATTGTGTTCTTGGCTTTTTTCTTGTCTATTCCATATGCTTTACCATAGTACCATTGAGGGCAGAGGTATTTATTTATAAGATATTTATAAGGTATCTTCCCTATGTATCAGGTGTTGTATGTAGTAAGCATTTGGGATACAGGACCAGTTCTTGGTTAAATAAATTACAAAACGTGCATATAGCAAAATACTATGCAGCTGTAACAAAGAACAAGAAGGCTCTTTGTATATGGACATGGAACAATTTCCAAGATATATTGTTAAATGAATAAAAGCAAGGCCCAGAAGACATTGTATACTATGCCACCTTTTGTGTAAAATATGAGGGAGGGTTAAGAATTTTGTGTGTGTGTTTTTACTTGTTAAAGAAAAAAGACCCAGTCCTTATCATTATGAAGTTTGTAGTATAGGCAATGTACAACAGTAAATGTTATAATTGATGTATAATGGAAACTTAACTTTGAAAAAACACATGTTCTGAAACCTTTACAAATCCCTAAAATAATGCATATCACTGTGGCAGCGAAGGCCAGCTATTTAATGAAGTCTTATGCTCCTCTTCCAAAATGTAGAATATGGGAAATAGCTTATCGAAAAGGACTGTTCCCCAGCCCTCTTGCATGTGGGGCAACATGACTGCTTCTAACCCACGGAACGTGGGCTGCAGTGACGTGACCACTTCTAGGCCTAACCATGAAAACTTCCTGTGGGATCTGTAGGCTCTCTCTTCTCCCACCTGCTAGCTGGGTGTTGATGGCCAGAATGCTCCTGAATGACTGTGGAGTAAAGCAACTTTACTCCCCTTCCCGCTGCAGCCCCGGGGTCTTTACATGGGCAATAAAATTCTATCGTGTTTCGCCACTGAGATTGCGGTGTTTATCTGTTACTGCAGTTTGTATTGCCTTCACTAAGACACCACTCTAGCATACAATTTTCATCTTAAAGTAAAATTTTAAGTCACTCCATCAGACTCTTAATGACTTACCTCACCTGATGAGCATAGTTTTGTACACCGGCTAGAGCACTTGCAGAGACAGTTTCACAAATTGCTTTTTATTTTTACCTAATGGTTTATGGCAGGATCATCCATATCACAAAGCTACGCCACAGGCATATATGACATCTCACCTTGTAAGTGTGCCACTATTTCTATTTTCTTATAAGAACTATATTTTCTTAGACCTTTAATTTCTGTCTATACTGTTAACAGCTTCCAGCTCTTCTCTTCTTTTTAAAAATTTTACTTTATTATGAGATACATCATACATACAGGAGAGTGCATAAAACATAGAATAGAGTTTCCAAGAAGAAGTACAAAATGAAGACGTGATAATCACCATGCAAGTCAAGAAACAGCACTTTGCCCGCCCCCAAGCAGCGCTCCAGCTGTCCCTTCCCAATTACAATTTCCTTCCTTCCCCCACAGAGGTAGCCATTGTCCTGACCTTTGTGATAATCACTTCCTTGCTTTTCTTTATAGTTTTACCACGTATGTATGATCCTTAAATGATCTAATGTAGTCTATCTGTTTTTGAGCTTTATATTAAGGGAGTAATGAGCCCTATCTATTTTGTATCTTGTTTCTGTATTTCACTTTATATTTGTGAAAGTCATTTGTGACATTTGTGTAGAGCTCGTTACTTCATTTTCATTGCTGTAGAGTTCTCCTTTCTGTGACTATACTGCATTTCCCGTATTTTTTCTACTTTTGAAGGGCATTTGACTATTGTAAACATTGCTTTTATGATTCTTTTTTTACATGTGTCCTGGTGTAAGTAAGCACGCATTTCCCTAAGGTGTATGCCTAGGCGTGAACTTGCTAGCATGTGGACTATGCCTATCTTGGTTTCCCTGGAGAATGCCATACTGTTTTGCAAGTTGTTGTACCACGTCATGTACCCACTAGTGGCATATGAATGTTCTCCTTGTTCTTCATCTATGCCAACATTTGGTGTTGTCAGCTTTAACCCTTTTTGTCAATCTAGCAGGCATTTCATTTTGGTTTTAATTTTAATTTTTTTTTTTACTATTAATAAGGTTGAACACCTCTTTAAAGATTTATTGACCATTTGGATTTCCTCTTACGTGAAGTGCCTATTTAAGTCTTTTGCCCATTTGCTAATGGTTGTTTTATTCTTGATTGTAGTGGTTCTCTCTCTCTTTTTTTTTTTTTTTTTTTGAGGCAGAGTCTCACTCTTTTGCCCAGGCTAGAGTGAGTGCCGTGGCATCAGCCTAGCTCACAGCAACCTCAAACTCCTGGGCTCAAGCAATCCTTCTGCCTCAGCCTCCCGAGTAGCTGGGACTACAGGCATGCACCACCACGCCCGGCTAATTTTTTCTATGTATTTTTAGTTGTCCGATTAATTTCTTTCTATTTTTTTAGTAGAGATGGGATCTCGCTCTTGCTCAGGCTGGTTTCGAACTCCTGAGCTCAAACAATCCACCCGCCTCGGCCTCCCAGAGAGCTAGGATTACAGGCGTGAGCCACCGCGCCCGGCCTGTAATGGTTCTTAATCCTAGACTCGTACCAGTTGTGTTTCAAATATTTTCCCTACCTTATGCCTTTTCTTTTCACTCTCTTCATGGTGCCTTTTGGAAAATAGACATTCTTAGTTTTATCAGGTCTGAATTTTTCTTTTCCTTTATAGAGAGTGCTTTTTGTCTTGTTCAAGAAATCCTTTTCTTTGAGGTCATAAAGTCGTTTTCCAGTATTATATTCAAAGGCTTTGCAGTTCTGGCTTTCAAATTTAGATCTTTATTTCACCTGGAGCTAGGGGTCTAATTTCATTATTTTCCATGTGGTTACCAATCATCTCAACGCCATTTATGGAAAAGTCCATCATTTCCCTAATGATCGGCAATGCCACGTGTGGTCATGCATCAAGGGTCCACGTATGTGGGAGTCCATTTCTGGGGTTTTATTCTGCCCCATTGATCTATTTGTTTAACTCTGTGTCAATACCATGTATTTTTCCCCACTCCAGTTTTCTTTTCTACATTCATTTAACACAGTTATTATGAGTGCTTAATAGACACCATTCTAGGTTCCGAGAATAAAGCAGTCAACAAAGAGGACAAAAATCCCTGCCCTCCCCAGAGTTTATGTTCTAGTGAGAGTCAGACAATAAATGAATAAAATACACAATATGTTACATAACAATACATGCTAAGGAGAAAAACAAAGCAAGGATGGGGAATAGGAAGTGTTGGGATTGGGGCTGAAGTTGTGGATAGAATGGTCAGGGAAGGCCTCCTTGAGAAAGAGATATTAGTGTTAATACCTAAGGGAAGTGAGAGGGCACCCCACGGCTATGTGGAGGAAGAGAGCTGGGGCAGGAGCATCCGCAAGTGCAAAAGTGCTGAGACGAGACTGTGCCTGGTGTGAGTAGTGGGCTTGGCCAGTGAGCATGCGAGGTGTGAGATGACACAAGGACATGAAGTCAGACTGTTAACAGGGGCCCATCAAAGGGGCCTTGTCACTCACAGTAAGGATTTTGGCTTTCACTGCCATTAGAGGGTTTTGAGTAGAGAAACTTGATCTGACCTATATGTAAAAGAATCCCTCTGGATGTTGAGCTGAGAAGAGACTGAAGAGGAGTCAGGTGGAAACAGAAAGATCAGCCAGGAGGCTATTGGAACAACTCAGGTGAAAGATGATGGTGCCTTGGCCCAGGGAGGTAGCCATGGAAAGAGGTTGCATTCTGGATTTGCTGACAGATCCGATGTGAGGTTCGAGAGCAAGACAGAAGTCAAGGATGACTCCAGGATTTCTTCTCAGGGACATTTTCCACAAAAGAATGAAGTCTTTATTATTTGATGAGCATTTCTATATGTAGAATGCTGACAGACAGCGAACAGGAACTTCACTAGGATGCAGGTGCTGGTCCAGACTTGTCCACCACCACCTCCATCTATGAAAGTCAAGAAAGACTCCTTGGAGGAGGCTGAATCCAAGCTAGTTGTTTTGAAGGACAGATGAGAGTTTGCCAGATGAATCCTGGGCATTTCGAGCTTGGGAATGTCATGGGTAAAAGTCTGGGAGAGTGAAACATCATGGGGAAGACATTTCCAAACTTTCTCAGTTTACTGAGCCCTTAATGTCTTGGTGACCTTTTTTTCATGGCATGCCTAGTCAAAAGTAATGTCTAATAGTTCCATTATGGACTGATTAGGTCCGAACAACTTAATAAATATTTATGTCATAACAACTAAGTAGCTGCTTGAAAAAATAATACAAATAAATTAAAATAAAATAACATTTTAATTTTATTCTTAAATAACTACAGTGACATACTAATGGGATGTGTGCACGTGTTGAGCACTACTCAGTTTCTAGATGTTGGAATCTGATCGGACACCACCATAATTACTGTTCCACATTGCTTTTCACATGGTATTTGCTTTCTATTACAGAAA
Organism: Propithecus coquereli; assembly: GCF_000956105.1. Classification (NCBI taxonomy): domain Eukaryota; kingdom Metazoa; phylum Chordata; class Mammalia; order Primates; family Indriidae; genus Propithecus; species Propithecus coquereli. Next base: position 2,660,787 of record NW_012135081.1, read on the forward strand.
CTCTTGAAAATCCAGCTTTGCAAAGAGATAACGTCACTGAAAGTAATGTTTGTCTTCTAACGTGGACATTGTGAACTATCTCAAGTTAAAGGTTGTGTGGTATCTGACAGATGTTGGATATCAATGCATTCACCTCGAAAAGTTAAAATTTCTTTCAAAGCCCCTGTGAGTTAAGTGTCCTAGGATGACTTGTTGCACAGTTTGGGACCTGTAGGCCTTGGGCATTTGGGGGAACTAAAAGCATTTCAGTGTTAGGGGATAACATGTTTGTGCAGGCGAGAGTGAGAGAAAATGAAGCTAAACTATTAGGCATGGGGCGACTTGTGCAAGCATTGTCTGTCATGTTAAGTTTTCTACAGGCCAATTGAGGGCCAAAAATGCACAGTCTTAGTCTTTGGAAATGCACATTATAGCTGGGAAGACAGATACAGACATGTATGTATGTATACACACATACGTACAATACATTGTGATTATTCCTCTAATAAAAATACATATGAAATGATTGATTTTCACTTGGGAGGCAGTTAGAGAAAGTTTTATGAAGCATAGAACATATAGGCTGGTCCTTGAAGAATGAAGAAAAATTGACCAGGGGAAAACAGAGTCAACTGCACAAACAAATGAACAGATATGATAGTGCAAGACGTATTGTGGACTGTGCAGGGCTGGTATGGCCAATGAATTAAAACTGCAGGAGGTGAGAATGAAAAAGCCATTTGGATCTAATTGTGAATAGCTTTGAATGCAATACTGTGGAGTTTAGACTCTATTCTGAGAACTGTAAGGAGCCGTCAAAGAATTCTAAGAATTAGTTTTGTGTTTTAGAAAGACAAATCTGGCAGCATGAAGAGGGACTAGAACAGGAAGAGATGAGAGGTAGGGAGATGATCTAGAAAGATGGCTGTATTAGTCAGCTACTGCTACATTAATGCTGCATAACAAACCGCTCCAAAGTAAGTGTTTCTCACTCTAAGCATTTCTCACTCATGGGTTTTGGAGTTGACCAGGCTGCAGGGTGGGTCCAAATCTGTTGCATGCTTCTCTACATTAGCTCTGGACCACAGACTACTTGGGGGCATGCTTTTCTCACGGTAGATCTTAGTGCAAGAGACTAAGCCAAATGGTGCAAAAGCACATGTAAAGCCCTTGCTTATAGCATGTCTACTAACTTTCTATTGAACTAAGCAAGTCACATAGCTAAATCCAAGTTCAATGAGGCAGAGACATATGCTCTGCATACTTCAGGACACTGCAAGGAGAGGGAAGAAAGATTTAACAATACTGCGTTAACAATACTCCTGTCACTGTAGCAGTGGCAAGAGATAATTAGGGCAATAACAGTGGAAAGGAGGATACAGAATAAAAGGTATTAAGAAGCAAGAGCTCCCAGGACTTAGGGTTCATTAGAAGTGAGGTCTCTATCTTGAGCATATGGATAATAAACTAATACTTACAAGGTGTTTAGTAGGTTAGTAGATGCTAGGCACCATTCTAAGTGCGTATGTACACTGACTAATGTAGTCCTGTTATAACAACCAGATGAGATAGGAGCTATTCTAATCTCCATTTTGCAGATAAGGAATCCAAAGCTCAGTAGTTACATAACTGCTCAAGATTCAACATGGTGAAGTGTGGATTTGAACCTGTGATGGCTAGCTCCACAGTCCACATGGCCAACCACAATGAGCACTGTCTCTCAACTGTGCCTATCAAAGAGTGTATTTACTATGATACATAGCAGTGCCATCAACGTGATTCCAGATGCTGACCTTGAGACATGAGGTATGCTCTTGTAGATGTAGTTTGACCAAATTAATTGGTAAATTATTTGTAAAGCCACAATAATCCAAAAGTAGGATAAACTGAGGAAAGTCCACAGGAGGCATATTGTCATAGGGGATTTCACTCTGGCTGCAGTGGAAAGGAGGGACCGAGTGAGTGATATCTTCTACATCACTGATATTTTTGCAGGGCCTGCCACTGTGGGAGGAGATTAGGAGGAATCTTAGAGATAAAATCTTCAGACTGGAGTCTGCTGGCATCATAGAAAGCTAAGGGATTAAAATCTGTCTCCATGGAAGGGAACAGTAAATTTAGAGGAAGCAATAATGTCTGGAATGAGGATAGAAGATTAAATAAACTATTGTTGGGTAAAAAGGTAGAAAGGAGAAGTGAGGCAGAACATCCAAGGAAGGAAAGTATTGCTTCTGCAGGATGTCCATCAGGAAGCCTTAGATAACCTCTAAAGTTAGTGATGAGGATGGGGATAGAACTCTCACAGGCTCTCAGAGGTGGACAGTCCTCCCCATGCTTTAAATATCTGTATGCACCAGGCATTGTTAACCCGAGGTTCAATGGTGGGTTTAGCGATTAAACGCAAAATTGTAGGTTACTGTACGTATGAGTGTGTGTGTGTGTGTGTGTGCATGCACGCACAACTATATGTGCATGGATCTGGGCATTTTTCTGGGAAGATAAAAGATCCATAATTTTAATCCAATTTTCAAAGGGGTTCTTGGTCCTGCAAATGTCCAGGACAACTGATTGTAGAGTTTTTCCTTGAACAAACACTGCTGGCTCCTTTCCTCAGCGAGGGCCTGTTTTGTTGCTGATGAGCTCTATTGGAACATCCTTCCTCATACCGAGCTGGCATCTATCCTCCAGGAACTGCCACCCCTGGTCCTGCTTTGCCCTCTGGAGCAACACTGGGTAAGTCTAATCCCTCTTCATCTTTCTAAATGGGAACTCCGTTCTCAGTGTATTGAATTTTTTTTTCCTGATACGAGCTTAGCTGCTAAAGGAAATTTTTGACATTTTTGATGCTTTTAAAGATCCTCATGGAGTCAGCAAATATTCTCATGTTTTGAAAAGTTTATAAGTTTAGTTACATGGAACTTAAAGGTAACAGATTCTATTACTACTTGAACCCCATATAATACCATGGAGTGAAGTTTCCATGTTTGTTAAAATATTGGAAAACACATACAAAGTTCTGTCCTTTCTCACTGTTTGGCAAATAATGCTTAATAATAGCTCCAAAGGGTCTTAGTTTCAGGAAAAGAAGCTGTAATAAGGAAAACATACATTCTGATTGTTACAATCATAGAGCTTCAGGAAATGCAAAATAAAAACTATTCATAAAAACAAATCTATTACGAAGAAAGAATTTCTCTGTTATGGGATTGAAGTTTTTTAAAAAAATCTGTGACATCCAACTTCTCTTTTAAGCTTATTTACACACTGGCTTTCTTATAAATTCTGCTACTGAAAGCCTTTAGTAGATCTCTTGTTACCATGTTTGCGTTTTTTTCTTCTTTGCCTTCTGTTACAATCTCCTCGATTTAGCTACCATACTGGAAATCAATGCTGCCTCTCCTTCTCTAGTATGAGGCCTACTCCAGTTGAAGCTAACTTACTAGTTCAGTTATCCGGAGCACCCTTAGCAGGTAATCAGTAAATGTTTGTTGATGTAAGATGAGAAGAAACAAACGTTCATTCATTCAGTGAGTATATATTGAAAATCTACTGCATGCAAAGCACACGAAGTCCAGGAGTCAAAGGACTTACAGTTTGATTTAGTACCCAAATCAAGGCAAATATTTAAATTTATGTAGCGGTAACATAACACAATGAAGATTCTAGCTAATAAGCCAAAATGTAAATTAAATGGAATCAGAAAATATATTCCAATTCATTAAAATAAGGCAGAAAAAGAGAAGAGAGGATACAAAGAATAGATGGGAACAAATAGGCAACTAATAGCACAATATTAGATTTAAACCCAACCATATGAATAATCACAGGAACTATAACTTGTCTAACTACCTCAATGAAAAAAAAGGATATTGTCGGGCTGAAAAATAAAATAAGACCCAACCATATATTGCCAGAAAAAAAAATACAATTTTGGGGAGGATTTTATAATTGACAAATAAAAATTGTGTGTATTTATGGTGTACAACATGATGTTTTAAAATATGTATACATTGTGAAATGGCTAACTCAAGTTAATTAACATATGCATTACTTAACGTACTTATTTTTTTGTGGTGAGAACACTTAAAATCTACTCTCTTAGAAATTTTCAAGTACAGGAATACTTCATTTTATTGTGCTTCACAGGTACTGCAGTTCCACAAACTGAAGTTTTATGGCAACCCCGCGTCAAGCAAAACTATCAGCACCATTTTTCCAACATCATGTCTTGTGTCGTATTTTGGTAATTCTCACAATATTTCAGATTTTTCATTATTATTTTATCTGTTACAGTGATCTGTGATCAATGATCTTTGATGTTACTATTGTAATTGTTTTGGGGCACCATGAACTGCACCCATATAAGATGGCGAACTTATTGATAAATGTTGTGTGTGTTCTGACTGCTCTACCAACTGGCCATTTCCCCATCTCTCCCCTTCTCCTCAGGCCTCCCTGTTCCCTAGGAAACAATAATATTGAAATTAGGCCAATTAATAATTATGCAATGGACTCTAAATGTTCAAGTGAAAGAAAGAGTTGCACATCTCTTACTTTAAATAAATCAAAAGCTATAAATTATTATTCTTGGTGAGGAAGACATGCCAAAAGCCAAGATAGGCTGAGATCTAGGCCTTTGCACCAGTTAGCCAAGTTGTAAATGCAAAGGAAAAGTTTTTTTTTTTTTTTTTTTTTTTTTTTGAGACAGAGTCTTACTCTCTTGCCTGGGCTAGAGTGTGGTGGCATCAGCCTAGCTCACAGCAACCTCAAACTCCTGGGCTCAAGCGATCCTCCTGCCTCAGCCTCCTGAGTAGCTGGGACTACAGGCATGCACCACCATGCCTGGCTAATTTTTTCTATTTTTAGTTGTTTAGCTAATTTCTTTCTATTTTTAGTAGAGACAGGATCTCACTCTTGCTCAGGCTTGTCTCAAACTACTGAGCTCAAGCAATCCTTCCGCCTTGGCTTCCTAGAGTGCTAGGATTACAGGCATGAGCCACCGCGCCTGGCCAGGAAAAGTTCCTGAAGGAAATTAAGAGTGCTATTCCAGTGAATGTTAAGAAAGCAAAGCAGCCTTATTGCAGATATGGAGAAAGTTTTGAGAAAGTTTGAGTGGTCTGAATAGAAGATCAAACCAGCCACAACATTCCCTTAAGCCAAAACTTAATCCAAAGCAAGACCCTAACTTTCTTCAATTCTATGAAGGCTGAGAGAGGTGAGGAAATCGCAAAAGAAAAGATTGAATCTAGCAGAGGTTGGTTCATGAGGTTTCAGGAAAGAAGCTATCTCTAGAACATGAAAGTGCAAGGTGAAGCAGCAAGTGCTGATGTAAAAGCTTCAGCAAATTATCCAGAAGATCTACCTAAGATAATAGATAAAGATGGCTACACTGAACAACAGATTTTCAAACAGCCTTCTAGTGAAAGAAGATATCATCTAGGACTTTCATGGCTAGAGAGAAGTCAATGCCTGGATTCAAAGCTTCAAAGGACAGGCTGACTCTCTTGTTAGGGGCTAATGCAACTTTAAGTTGAAGCCAATGCTCATTGTCCATTCTGAAAATCCTAGGGCCCTTAAGAGTTCTGCTAAATCTACTCTGCCTGTGCTATATCAATGGAACAACAAAGCCTAGATGAGAACACATCTGTTTATAGCTTGGTTTACTGGATGTTTTCAGCCTAGTGTTGAGACCTACTGCTTAGAAATAAAGATTCCTTTCAAAATATTACTGCTCATTGACAATGCATCTGCTCATCCAAGAGCTGTGATGGAGATGTACAAGGGGACTAATACTTTCATGTCTGCTAACACAACATCCATTCTGCAGCTCACGGTTCAAGGAGAAATTTTGACCTTTAAGTCTTAACTATTTAAGAAATACCTTTTGTAAAGCTATAGCTGTTATAAATAGTGATTCCTCTGATGGATCTGGGCAAAGGAAATTGAAAACCTTCGGAAAAAGATTTCTAGATGCCATTAGGAACATTCATGATTTACGGGAGGAGGTCAAAATATCAACATCAACAGGAGTTTGGAAGAAGTTGATTTCAACCCTTATGGATGACTTTGAGGGGTTTAAGACTTAAGAGGAGGAAGTAACTGCAGATATGATGGAAATAGCTAGAGAATTAGCTATTCAGGGCCATTAAAGTCTCAAAAAATTTAAATGCTTTCCAGTCATATAAATCATGTTTGCTGACTACATGCACTGAATTAGAAATTGACAGCAACAAGTAATCTAGAAAATTCCCAGATATTTGAAAATTAGATAATATGTTTCTAAATAATCCATGAGTCAAAGAAGAAATCAAAAGGGAAATTAGAAAGTATTTTTAACTGAATTAAAAAGAAAATCCAATATATAAAAATTTGGGGGATGCAGCTAAAGCAGTTCTTAGAGAGACATTTATAGCACTAAATGACTATTTTGGAAAAGAAGAAAGGTCTCATATCAATGACCTCAACTTTTACCTTGAAGAACCAGAGGGAAAAAAACAAATGGAACTCAAGGTAGATGGAAGGAAATAAAAGATCAGAGTGAAAATCGATAAAATAGAATGTAGAAAATCAGTGGAGAAAAATCGATGAAACCAAAAGGTATTTTTTTCAGATTAATAAAATTGATAAAACTTTAGCCAGACTATCCAGAAAAGTGGGAGTAGAGGAGACACAAATTACCAATATCAAGAATAAGAGAGGTGACATCACTATAAGTTCTATACATAGTAAAAAAACTATTTTGAACAACTTTATGCCCATAAACTCAACAACTTAGATGAAATAGACAAATTCCTTCAAAGACAACTACCAAAGTTCACTCAATAAGAAATAAAAATCCTGAAAATTCCTAAATCTATTAAAGAAATTAAATTTGTAGTTAAAAACTTTTCCTCAAAGAAAACTCTGGGCCCAGATGATTTCACTGGACAATTCTACCAAACATTTGAGAGAGATATGACTAGGAGGGAATGCTTTCTAACCTGGTCTGTGAGACCAGTATTGCTGTCATACCCAAACTGGACAAGGTATCACAGGAAAACTATACACTTCGTGAATATAGATTCACTAGTTCTGAACAAAAATGTTAGCAAATCAAAGGCAACAATATATAAAAAGGATATGTCATGAACAATACATTACCCTAGGAATGTGAGTTTAGTATATCATTTGAAAATTAATCACTGTAATTCTCCATATTAACAGACTAAAAAGAAAAAAAAACATATGCAGAAAAAGCATTGACAAAATCCAACAACTATTCCTGATAAAAATCCTCAGCCAAGTAGGAATAGAAGAGACCTTCCTCAACGTGACAAAGAGTATCTAGGAGATACCTATGGCTAATATCATACTTAATGGTCAAAGATTAAGGGTTTTCCCTGCTAAGTTGAGGAATAAAACAAAGATGTCTACCCTTAACATTTCTATTCAACATTGTATTAAAGGTTCTAGCCAGTGTAACAAGGCAAGAAAAAGAAATAAAATACATCCATACTGAGAAGGAAAAAGTAAAACTGTGTTTATTTGCAGTCAACATGTTTGTCAGTAGAAAATCTTACAGAATCTACCAACAACTTTGCTAAAGCAAATAAATGAATTTATCAAAGTTGTAAGAAATGTGATCCATATATAAAAATTAATTGTATTTCTATATAATACCAATGAATAATCAGACATTGAAATACAAAAATACTATTCAATAACATCAAAAATATGAAATATTTAGGAAAAAACCCTCAGAAAGGTGAGCAAGACCTGTATCCTGAAAACCACAAAACATTTAGAGAAATTAAAGGGGACTGAAATAAATAAAATGCTCATGGAATGGAAGATCCAATTTTGTTATAAGTTCTTCCCAAGTTGACCTACACACTTAGTACAATCTTGATCGAAATCTCATGGGCTTTTTTGCTGAAATTTTACAACCTGATTCTAAAATTCATATGGAAATTCAAAGGACCTAGAATAGCAAAATCAATATTGAAAAAGAAGGCAAAATTGAGGGCTTAAATTACCTGATTTCAAGATTTATTATAAAGAGATAGTAATCCAGACAGTGTGGTATTAGTGTTAAGATAGACAAATATATCAATGAAACAGAATAGAGTTCAGAATTAGACCCCAACATACTTGATTAAATGATTTTTTTGACAAAGGTGCAAAGGTAATCAGTGGAGAAAGGATAGTCTTTTCAATATATAATGTGGGAAAACTAGATAGCTATGCCACAAAACAACAAAAAAAGAACTTCAAACTAACTATATTTTGTACATGTACAGAAATTAATTCCAAATGGATTATAATCCTAAATGTAAAGCCTAAAACTATAAAATTTCTAGAAGGGAACATAGAAGATATTTGTGGTTACGACACCAAAAGCACAGATGGGGTCTCTCTGTTTCACAGGTTGGAATGGAGGGACTATTCATAGGAACAATCATAGCACACTACAGCTTCAAACTCCTGTGCTCAAGTGATACTCCTGCCTCAGCCTCCTTAGTAGCTGGGACAATAGGCACGTGCCAGAGTATGTAAACTACTCTTAAAACTCAACAATAAGAAAACAAACAACTCAATATTAAAAATAGGCAAAAGACTTGAACAGACACTTCACCCAAGAAGTTTTACTGATGACAAATCCATGAAAAGATGTTCAACATCTTTAATCATCACTGAAATGGAAGTCAAAAGCACAATGAGATAACACTACAAATGTTAGAATGGCTAACATTAAAAAGACTGATCACAGCAAATGTTGGTGAGGATGTGGAGCAACTGAAACTCATATGCTGTCAGTAGGAATGTAAAATGGCACAACCACTTTGGAAAGCAGTTTGGCCCTTTCTTAATATGTTAAATATACACCTAAAATAGGACCCAGTCATTATCTTCCTAGATAGTTATATCCAAGAGAAATAAAAGCATAGTCCATACAAAGACTTGCACACAAATGCTCATAACAGCTTTATTTGTAATAGGCATAAACTGGAAATAATCTAAATGTCATTAACAAACTGAGGTTCAGAAAGATTAAGGTGACTTCTACACAGTTTCAGATGACCAGATAAACAAATTGTGGTATGTCCTTATAATGAGTATTACCAAGCAATAAAAAGGAATAAACTATTGATAGGCAACAACTGAATAATCTCAAAATAATTATGCTGAGTGGAAGAAGCCATACCAAAAAAAAAAAAAAAAGAGTTTGTACTGTATGATTCCATTTATTTAAAATTCTGGAAAATGCAAACTTATGTACAGTAATAGAAAGAAGATCAGTGGTTGCCTGGAGAGGGTGTGTGGGGGCGAGAAATGCAGGGAGTGATTACAAAGAAGCAAGAGGAAATTTTTGGAGGTAATGGGTATGTTCATTACCTGGGTGGTGATGGTTTCATGAATGTATACATAAGTCAAAATTGTATACAGTAAACATGCAGTTTATTGTATGCCAAATATACCCCAATAAAACTATTTTAAAATGTAGAGGGCACACTATGTGATAGGTATACTGAGTGCCAGGTTGTGTTAGAAATGTGTGAAATACATTCTTTCCGTTAGTCCTCATGAGTCTATCAGTTTGATAATGTGATTATTTCTTCCTTTTACAGACAGAACACCGAGGTTTAGAGAGGTTGTTACATGTCCAAGGCAGCCTGACAATGTTCTTTCACTCTTAATTGTGATTGGTGGTAGAAATACGTAGAGAAAAGGCACAATAAAGTGCTAAGAGTTCTTGCATTCATTGTCCAGATCTTCATAAGAAAGTGTGGAGTAAAGCAGTTCGAATGCTCATGCCTACTTCGCAGATGGACAAACTGAGGTTCAGAAAGATTATGATGACCTCTACACACTTTCAGACCTGGCGGCTCTCAGGAAAGCAGAGTCTCGCTACTTCTCGTACCAGGTTACTGTTGGCCGAAACGCAAGCCTCCACCTGCTGTTGATAGATTTCTGCGTTTTTTCAGTTGGCCAAAGATCACGTAAATTGATCTTTCTTGTGTTTAAAGATGTCAGAAACTCCGACAACTGAGCATTGCACTATTGCTGGGTACGTTCGGAAAAAAGACAAGACTTAGCGTTGACAAGGGCCACAGAGCACACGAATCAAAATAACACCTTTTGGGTTCCAACGCCCGGGACTGGCGGGCAGCCAGCCGGCGTCTCGCGGCCAGTCCCCGCCCCCCGCGCGGCTCGGCGGGGGCGTCGTGGGGGCGGGTCGGGGACGCTCGCTGGCGCTCGGGCACGGCGCCCCCTGCCGGCGCCCTGCTCCCTCGTCCCGGATGCGGTCCCGGCGGCGCGGGGACGCGAGCCTGAGAGCCAGCGGGCCGGCGTCGCGGCGCGCTGCGGGCGAGCGGGCGCGTCCTGCCAGGGTAGG
>NW_012135081.1:2671218-2688577 GCF_000956105.1 Propithecus coquereli
CGGCGCGGGGGCGGGGCGCGCGGGGCGCGCGCGCGGCGGCGCGCGGCGGGCGCGAGTCATCAATTATGCAAGGACTCGGGCGGCGCGGGGGGCGGGCGCGGGGAGCGCTCCAAGATGGCGCCCACCGCAGTCCCGCCCGCAGCAGCCTCGGTGCCTCTGCAGTCCGGCCGCGCCTCCTGGGCCCCGCGCTAGGGCCGCCGCTGCCTCCTTCGCCGCCGCCGCTGCCGTAAGTCGCCCCAGAGCCCCGGCCCCGGCGCAGCTCCTTGCCCGCCGCGTTCCCCTGCTTACCTCGGGACCCTTGAGCGGGGCTCGCCCATATCCAGTCAGGGGCTTTGCCGCAGAGTGCGCGGCGGGGCTCCAGGGGCCAGGGAGCCAGGTTTCTGCCTTCTCTGTTTTGGACAGATGTTTGGAAGTCTTGCTTCCTTCTGCTGTGTTTACCGGGGGTCCCTTGGAGAATTGAGACCCACTGGCCCCCACCCCGGACACCCTCGCTCCCTTCGTCCCTTGGCTACATTGAGGGACACGGGCCTGCCCTCGGCGCCCCTTCCATGGTGCAGCCCCCACTTTTCCCCCAGAACCGGGGCAGAGTCGGGGCCCTTCGCCGGGGTGCACTGGAAGGACAGCGCTATCGGGATCTTCCTACAGCAGCCCCTCAGCTCTACCCCCTCCCCCATGTCTTACTGCATCCTTCTCCCTCATCGGGCTACAGATTGCTACCAATTGCAGAAGCCTGGGGCTCCTGGGTTCTTTGGGCAGCCAAGACTAACCCTGTCCTTTACTCAGATGCGTCCGTCCCCTGCCCAACCGTGTGCTCTGGGACTGTGTTGGGGGCTCCTGGGACCTTTCTCGGCCGGCTAGGATTCCTGAATTAGGGAGCACATCACTTTCAGAATATCCCCTTCCCCCACCCCTACCCCTACGCCACCCGATGCAGAGCTTGTTCCTCTCCTCCTCTCTCCCTACCCTCCCCCACCTTACCACCAGCAGCAGCACCCTTGGCTTCTTGTTAGCGTTGGGGTACGGGACTGTTTGCCCAGCTCCACAGGCTCGGACCCTCCTCTAGTTCTCATGGTACCTTAGGGGACCGCAAAGCCTCTGCATTTCTCCTGAGAGCTCAGCTCCGTCCCCTCCATTGCCAGCAGCAACCACCGGCTGAAAGACTTGGCAGCTAACTTTCTGGGGGCTTGCCAGGGCTGTGAGACCCCTTCAGGAGCCCCAGCTTCGAGTTGGGATGGAGTGGGAACCATTTTTCAGCCTGATAAATAGGATTCTTCAAACCATGCATTCCTTCCGACTACTCCACCCTATGCCCTCTTCACACTTACACTGCAGTTTTTGAAGCATGGGGGAATACGTTTTATATCTGGAGATTCCAAGATTCGCATCAGTGTTCATAATAAATGGATGTCATCTGCTTGGGGGGAGGGTAGAAGAAACTTTGCATTGCATCTGGCTAAATTCAGGGGGAGGGAGAAATAATTAGCATGGAGCTGGCTCTGCCACACAAGGAAAACTGCTTTTAATGCACAGTGGGCACCAGAGAGTCAGGGATGGAAGCAGGAAGTGTGGGTGAGGGCCTTGGGGTAAAGGGGGAGAGTGCTTTTTATAAATGTTTTCTCAAGTTTGAACCTGGAGAGCCTTTTGAGAGGTAGTGGTGTGTTAGATCTGGGGGATGTTTTAGCTTTCCAAGGGAGATTTTGGGTGTGGTAGATTTTTCACTGGCTCCCAATCTTTCTGTAGTTCTCTTTTCTCCACGTGCATTAGAAGATGTTGCGGGGGGCGGGGGAGGGCAGGGGTTCTTTATTTCCTCAAAAAAAAAATTTTTTTTTGATGTGTAATGCAAATGGCTGGATAACATTATCACCCAGTACCACCCTGGTAGGAATCTTGGGGGAAATCAGACTTAAAATGCTGAAAGCTTTGTAGCACATTGCCTGTAACCTGGTTCTTGAAATACTGCAGCATTTTTTCTTTGGAACTCATGACCTATAAGGCCTTCAGTTCTCCCTGAAAGAGGATTTGATTGCTTGGGAGGGGAGGCGGTAGTGATGGTTTGGTGTTCAGCGAGCATTCTCTGTCCTAGAAATTGAGGCCCTCCCTGGAGAGGGCTGAAAGCATGTTCCATGTTCTCTGAACATCTGATTTAGTGTATATGTAAATGTGTTGTGTTTCTTAGTAGAGCTAGTGTTGCAAAGCAATAATGGTGCAAACCAGTTTTTGGTTTCTTGGGTTTCATTTGAGTGGTTTTGGTTTTCATTTGTGGTTTTGTCAACTTTTATCAAAATATTTGGAGGATTTTATTTTAAATTAATGAAGGATAATGAAGTGGAATACAACATACTTAAAAACAACCATGCAGTTGCTTGTTGCTTTCCCTGTAGGACCCTTAACAAATTTTTCTCATGGTTCAGCTTTGCGTTGCCTTGCATTTAAGCTTGTACTAGGGTTTCTTGATGTGGTGCTGAAAGGACAGTTCCCTGGCCAGTTCTGCTGTGAAGTGCACATATGCGGGACATGATTGGGTTTTTCTTTGCTTTTTATCATCAGTAGGCTTTCCTGTAGATGTGTATGTACATGTGCAGCTGGGTTTGTACTTGAGGTTGAAGGTCTAGTTATTTTATTACTCCCACATAACTCTTCATTTTGGCTGTCCCTCATGGAGACAGTGTTTTACAGGCTGCAACAGATCCATATGTAAGTTATACAGTGACATTTTGCTGACCGCATTATTTCAGCTCATTTCAATCATTTTAAATAGCAAGAAACTTTTAATATTATGGAAATTCGGTCTCTACAAGAAGTAATTTGATAGCTCACTAAGTTAGATCAGAAGGGCATCTTCTCTGGGTTGAGAAGATGAGCTGGGAAGGGGACTCGACACAGCAGAGACCAGTATGTGATCCATTGTATTACTAAAGTAGATTTATCCCCGAAACTATTTCAAAATAGAATAGGAAAGGGGCCATAAGATCCACCTTGTACAACTTCCACCCAACACAGGAATCCCCTTTATGGGACATCTCTCCTTTGAATACTGCCATTGGTAGGGAATTTACTACCATATAAAGTAGCTCATTCTATTCAGATTCCACAGTGATTGAAGTATTTTAATCTCATCAAAAAGGTAACATACATAAAGTTGAAAGGTGTATAAACTGGGGCTACATCAGGGGCAAATGTTATTCTTGTGCTTATTACCAAGAAAAGAATGAGAATCAATATTCTATAGAGATTGTATAAGAAACCTGTACTTACTTGAAAAGAATACAAAGATAGAGACATGTCTACCTAAAGCAAGAAAAACCTCTGAATGGAAAGAAAACTAATTATCTTTAATGTGCTGATATTATATAACAGTTCTGGAAGACACATGTTTGAATTAATGAATACTTAATTTGTATGGATTATATCTAAAGACAACAAACCTACACTATATAGACAGTGTTAAAATACAAAGTTTATCCAGAGTGAGATCAGTTACCATAATTATAAAAATACATACTTATTGCAGAAAAATTTTAATATATGTAAAAACAGAAAAAGTCATCCTTAGTCTTACCATCTTAAGCAAAGCAATCATCCAAGTTTTTCCAAATTTTATTATGTTTTTTCAGTCTTTTTTTTCCATAGAGAAGGCAAGAAGCACTTGTAAAAAGTTATTCAGAATGACAATATTTTAAACCAAGCTGTTTAAGCTCTTAATTTCATCATCCTCTACTTGTTTGTTTAGAGACTTAAACACTAGATTGTTACATTTCAATTTACCTTTTTCCTTTTTTTTTCCTGGGTCTTGCTCTGTTTGGGCTAGAGTGCAGTGGTGTCATCATAGCTCACTGCAACCTCCAACTCCTGGGCTCAAGCAATCCTCCTGGCTCAGCCTCCTGAGTAGCTGGGACCATAGGCTCATGCCACCATGCCTGGCTAATTTTTGTGTTTTGTGTAGAGACTGAGTCTTGCTATTGCCCAGGTCGATCTTGAACTCCTGGGCCCAAGTGATCCTCCCAAAGTGCTAGGATTATAGGCATGAGCCACTGCACCCAGCCCCAATTTACCTTTTTCTTAATCCTTTTTAAATTTTCCAGAAAACCATCTTTAATGTGATAGAATTCACTCATAGAATTGGACTCCTGTAAAGTCTCTTGATTTAAATTTAGCATATTAATTAGAGGAATAAAGAAAGCTTTTCTCAATGAATCAATCAATAGTCTCACTCTGCACCTACTATGTGTAAGGCATTGTAATAGGCACTAACACTCTTATTAAATGGTAAGCACCAGCTTAGAAAATAATACCATGCTCAAAAACTAGTGCTATTAAAGTGTTAAAGAAAGGAAACAGAACTTTCACCCTTTGAGTTTATTAATTGCTGAAATGTTGTATGGCAGTCTCTTAGGTCTAGCCCAGTGATTTAACCTAAAAAGAAAAAAAAAAGTTTGTGCAAGAATAGGAAGTAAAGGCAGGAAAAGAAAAGACAAAAAAAAGGTTTCTGGAAAAATTTTCACTGTCTCTTTGTGAAGTTATAGAGACACACAGTTAAGTACTGTGTCAGGGATTAAGGTGAAATGAGACCCAAGAAGGTTGCTATAGTTACACCATTGAGAAGAAAAAGTCAGAAGCAATATGAGCTTTGGAGTCAGACAAAACTAAGTTCAAATCCTGACTCTGCTACTTACTAGCTGTGTGACCTTGGGCAAATTATTTAATCTGAGCTTCCGTGTTCTCATCTATAAAAATAGGAATAATAATACCTACGCTGTAGGGTGTTTGTGGGGATTAAATGAAATCTCTGTTTCCTTATGGTTTCTGACACATAGAGCTCAATATATATTAGCTCCTTTCCTCCAGGGATTTAGCAGCTTAGTGTGTATTTATATGTGTATTTGATATAGTCTGTATGTACTGTATTAAATTTCAGTAGTCTCAAAGGCAGACAGTTGCTTATCTTCAGTCTGGTCTAGAGGGTAGGATCTGTACATACCCTAACTTGGATGGACACTGCTGATCTAAAAGGAGGAATGTTTTACTGTGTAATTGCTGTGCTTGCCTCCACCACCACAGTGCAAATTCAATTACGAAAGTAACTCTTTCTTTGTTCATTCCCACACTATGCTAGAATGGGAGTCTTTACC
This sequence comes from Propithecus coquereli, assembly GCF_000956105.1. Classification (NCBI taxonomy): domain Eukaryota; kingdom Metazoa; phylum Chordata; class Mammalia; order Primates; family Indriidae; genus Propithecus; species Propithecus coquereli. Next base: position 2,676,348 of record NW_012135081.1, read on the forward strand.
CAAAAGGAACACTTTAGCAGTTACCAGCTGACAGGCAATTGGGCGGTTCTTAGCTATAGCCTGGGATCTGACGGTAGAATGTATGCAAAGACTGAGGCCTGCCTTTATTCTAATTTGAGCTGGATTTTTAAATTGTAGTTAGTGATTATATGAGTTTGGAGTTGCTTTTGTCTGCAGCACCATTTTAGGTTTCCCTATTATATAGTCCTTGAACGGCTTTATTTGAATGATCTCATACATTTAGGTCTCACAGGTAACCATCCACCTTTGGTAATTATTACTCTATGTTTGTTTATAAAAACTTTTAAAATCCTTCTATCGGTCGACTTTTTGAGCTAGGTAAGGCAAATCTTACCTAGCATTTTATAGCTGAAGAAACTGAGTATCCAAGAACTTAAGGGAATTGTTGAGGGCTAAAGACTATTTATGTGGTATAGTGGAGACTGGTACCCATGTTGGTTGACTCACGCTTAAAGATTTTTCCCGTTAAATGGTGTTATATTCTGATGTTCATATAACCAAGTAATGTGAACAATTTTGGTTTTATTTTAAGAAATTATCATTATCATAGGTAGCTAAACATATCTTAGTGAGTGGGCATAATGAAAGATTCTGGGATAGGCAAAGGGAGGGCAAAAGTATCTTTGAAGTAGAGCATTTTAGAAGCAGGAAGGATGAGGGGAAATGAACAGAAGATATATCAATAAATAGAATATGGATGAAATAGGAAGCATTGATCCTAGCTACTTTTAAAAAGGTCATCATGTCTTGGTGTCTGCTTATCTTTATCCATGTCTCCTACATGTAAATACATACACTTGGCTACTCATAAATGCTCTCACATTGCCAGCCTAGATTGTAACCAGCACTGTAGGGAATTATGACCACTGTCACCTTGGTGTCTTTGCTTATGCAAGGCTGAAATTGGTGTAGGACTCAGAGAACAGAATATGCTGGGGATTAGTGTGGGGGAGGTGGGGGGTGGGAGCAGTGAGTTGGAGCAGAAGTTGTTCTGGGAGGACTTTGGGCTAGAAGTGCAAAGGTGAAAGAGAATAATGTTTAAGATTTTCCTTAGGCATATGGAGGAGAGTAGAATGAAATAAAAGCTGGGAGCCTGAGAATCTAAGAGGTACTTTTTATTAGTTTGGGACTGAAGCTCTATTGTTCTGGAAGGAGTTGATTAGGGTGGGATGACTAGAACGTTAGGTGGGGAGGTTTGGCGCACTTTATGTTCACTATTGGTGGTAGGCATCCTGTGTTCATTGGGCTTGTCCCAGGATCTGGAAATGGAAAGCACTAAAATCCCTCAAAAGACATATTAACAGGCTCCTTTCATGTTCAGCTGATCAGTGCAGTTTTTATGCTGTAAAATCTTTTGAGTTCCTGGGGAGTAAGAACATTAGAGAAGTATAGTGAATGTTTATTTATCTGGGGATAGATTATCAAGCTTATGAATTATAGAATCATTTATTTTCCTCCTTTTCCCTACATTTTGGGTATTTAACTGATCATTAGTGTTTCCACCAGAGTGAACTTGGAAAGGGAGAACAAGTCAGAATGAAAATGTTGCTTTTAATTTTTAGGTAATGATTGATAATGGAAGAGACGGCAACTACTTTATCAGTGAAAAAGCACTTCATATTTCATCTGTTCTTATTCTCTCCTTATTTTAATAGTACAGACAGTTGAAGGCTCAGCCTCTAAAAGCTTGATGTTCACTGCAAGCCAGTGTAAAATAACATTTTTCCTTCATTTTACTGATCAACAGCCCTGTAAACAAATAGGGCTTAATTTATTATATGGTTAGCTTCTTATTTCGGGAGGAATTCTTCATTTAAGGATAATGCAACAGGCTTTTGTGTTACATTCACCATTGTCTTTTTGTCTTAGCAAGAAGCTGAATAAAAGGCTTTTAAATGAAAATGAATTGATGCATTATTATTAAATTGCAGAAAACAATTAAGCAGGTTGCAAATGAGACTGGTAGAACTTTCTCAGAGGTTAGAATACCCAGAAATCTCATTCGCTACAGAATTCTCAATTGGATTTCCTGCGATTTGGTGAATACTAAAAGAGGCATAATGTGTTGTTTCTAGGAAAGATGCCTTGAAGATAACAAGGCATTTTTAAAGATAGGTATCATGATAGGGAGGGAAGAAAGTGTTGGGAGTGTGAGGAATCGTCAGAGGGAGAAAGTGAGAAAAAGTGAATAAGAAAAGTGAAAATGGACAAGGGCATTTCAATGTGAACATGGGGAACTGCTCATATTTTAAGAGGAGATGTTCACTCCTCTCTGAAGACTACTTTGGGTATTCCTGAACTAGAGTGATCCTTATCTTCTGGACAGGGCACAGAACCTTAGGAAGGTGCTTTTGTTGTTTTTTAGTTTTATTTAGCTCTGCTAGAACTTTGCTGTAGATTGCTTTATTTATTTGATCTCTGCATTGGGAAAATGAGAATATTATCTTGGCTTTATGGCAAAAAATGTAGTAACATTCTTAAATGTTTCTTTCATTTTCTCTTTTTTTTGAGAGAGTCTCACTCTCTTGCCTGGGCTAGAGTGCCATGGCATCAGCCTAGCTCACAGCAACCTCAAACTCCTGGGCTCAAGCAATCCTCCTGCCTCAGCCTCCAAAGTAGCTGGGACTACAGGCACACACCACCATGCCCAGCTAATTTTTTCTATATATTTTTAGTTGTCCAGCTAATTTCTTTCTATTTTAGTAGAGACAGGGTCTCGCTCTTGCTTAGGCTGGTCTCGAACTCCTGAGCTCAAACGATCCTCCTGCCTCGGCCTTCCAGAGTGTTAGGATTACAGGCATGAGCCACCGTTCCCAGCCTATTTTCTCTTTTTTTTTTAAAAAGGATTTTTAGTCATTAAATACAAAAATATTTTTTCAAAAGACTATCAGTTTTTCTCCCACTCTGTGCCTCAAAACATATCTTTTATATTTATTTATTTGAATAGTTAACAGAGGCACAGAGTTCAAAAATTCAAAGGTTCCCAGCCTATTTTCTCTTTTTTTTTTAAAAAGGATTTTTAGTCATTAAATACAAAAATATTTTTTCAAAAGACTATCAATTTTTCTCCCACTCTGTGCCTCAAAACATATCTTTTATATTTATTTATTTGAATAGTTAACAGAGGCACAGAGTTCAAAAATTCAAAGGTTCAAAGTTGAGTCTCCTTTTACTGTCTCCCAGTCATCTAGAGTGCACTCCGTAATGGCAACTTCTGTTCCTAATTTCTCTCGTAAACTTTCCTGCACACATTTATGCACATACACACATTATCTCCCCCGATCCCTGCACAGTTATTTCCATTGTCTTTTAAGAAAGACTATTAAAATAGCTGGGGATTTGAACTTGTTCTAGATCATCTTAGATCAATTAATTGCCCCTTTTCCTAATGATACACATAATCCCTCTATGTTTTATTTTTCTCAGTGAAACTTGTATTCTAATTTCTCAGCTTATTTAATGTAAAATGTTAGTTTGGGCTGAAGCAGCCTTTTCTACTAACTACATTCCTTTTTAGGGTTTCCATTAGAGAATTATCTATTAAAAATAAAAGTGTAGAGGAAGACATGGCCTTGAGAACTATTGGTCCATTGCTTTCTATAGGGAACTATAAATCACTTGTCCTGACCACACCAGTCAACAAATACTTAGTGAGTTGCAACTACTGATGAGGCATTGTGACAGGTATTGAGACATATATATATATATATATATGTGTGTGTGTGTGTATATATATATGTATATATATATAAAGATAGACTTTATGTTCTAGGAACTTATTTATTTGGCAAAATAAGTCATAAACACAAAGTGTTAAATAAGAAAATGTTTTCATAATGGCTCATGATTAAAAAATTGAAAAGAGTTTAGTTGCCAAATAAGTTGTATAGTTAATAGGTAAACTGATATTTTTTAGAAAAGGGAGCGAGCTTCAAGCTGATATGATTGGAGTCAGGTTGATGAAAGAAGTATGATTCGGGCTGGGCTTTACAGAATGGTTGGGTAGATCAGTGTGAGCCGAAGCGAGAAGGTGACAATGTACGAAGTGGTTTGGGGGAACAGTGAACAAACCAGTTGGGCTGTGGTAGAATCTCCCCGTAGCAGATTAGCTTGGAAAGATAGGGTAGAGTTAACCAAACATTAAGGGCTTTCTGCAGTTTTGTTGATGACGACAGAGAATGTTGTAGAAAATTTTTGAGGGAATATAGAATGACAGATGGTCAAAGCTGTGCTGAAATGTTTTACGAATATTGGTCAGCAGTGTCTAATAGGATGGAATAGAGTGAGGAATGGAAATCTGGTTAGTTGGCTATTTGATTTGTCCTAGCTGGGTAGTGATGAAGGCTTGGACTAACGTAGTGGTGATAAGGATGGGAAGGAAGGAAAGTAAATATAATTTTGTATATGTGTGTCACATGGATGTGTGTGTTTAAGTAACATTTTAAGAAATAGTTTATAGGAAGACTCAATAGAACTTAGGGAAAAGGGAGAGGGAGTAGTTGAAAGATTATTTTGCTGTTTTAAAGTTTAGAGACAGAGGGCTGGGCGCTGTGGCTCACACCTGTAATCCTAGCACTCTGGGAGGCCGAGGCGGGTGGATCGTTTGAACTCAGGAGTTCGAGACCAGCCTGAGCAAGAGCGAGACCCCGTCTCTACTAAAAATAGAAAGAAATTATCTGGACAACTAAAAATAGAAAAAATTAGCCGGGCATGGTGGCGCATGCCTGTAGTCCCAGCTACTCGGGAGGCTGAGGCAGGAGGATTGCTTGAGCCCAGGAGTTTGAGGTTGCTGTGAGCTAGGCTGATGCCACACGCCACGGCACTCTAGCCCAGGCAACAGAGTGGGACTCTGTCTCAAAAAAAAAAAAAAAAAAGTTTAGAGACAGAGAATCTCCTATTTTGAAAATCTGAGGAAGTATGTTCCGTAATACATGTTGGCAGTCTAGTGCACAGCGTTTTGATTAACAAGCTTTCTTTATTTTTAGTTTTCTTTTCTTTTCTTTTTGAGACAGGGTCTTACTCTGTCACCCAGGCTAGAGTGCATGGCATCATCGTAGCTCATTGCAACCTCAAACTCCTGGGCTCAAGCGATCCTCCTGCCTCAGCCTCCCAAGTAGCTGGGTCTACAGGCGTGTGCCACCATGCCCGGCTAATTTTACTATTTTCTGTAGAGATGAGGTCTCATTTTTGCTCAGATTGGTCTTGAATTCCTTGCCTTAAGCGATGCTCTAACCCCAGCCTCCCAAAGTGCTAGGATTATAGGTGTGAGCCCTGTTTCTAGTTTTCTAATCATTTCTCTGCAGAGGGGTTTTTCCCCCTTGAGCTTTTAATGTTATTTCTTGCAGGAAAACCTGTCTTCTGAACTTTATTCTCTACACTGTCACTTATAAAGATTATTTAATCTTTGTGTGTGGATCTCTGCCCTTATTTTGGAATCTTTCAATCCATTTATAGACATGTAACTCATCATTCTCCCTGACATTCTCAACTAACCTTCAGTTTGGAGGATAAAGGGGCAAGAATTTTGTACCTTTTCATTGACTTGGTAGATGACTATTTTATCCTTTCTGAAACTCAGTGGATTTCATTTTTTGATCATTTGCTTATATTTCATGTGCTTCTTGATAGCCATGGTATTTGAAATTGCAGGCTGTGTTAAATGTAGCAACTGAAAGAATTCTGATAGGTGAAAGTAGGGGGAAAGAAGAAAAGCCCTTATCATCCACTGCTGTTGCTTTCTATTTTGGATACTGAATCTTGAGCTGTGGATGAAAAATGTTAAACTTGACTTGCATGAACTTCTTGGTGTAGCTGGATTACAAGACAATGGCCAGTGGGCCCTAACATACAACTTCAGCGTTTAATGGTAATTTAGAGCAAAGGCTGAACTGAGGGGATTTGGGGTATGTTCCTGCCTTTTTTAGTCAGTAAGGATCTTTGAATAAGAAAAAATAAAGGGTGATTGGAATATCAGAACATATACATCAAAATAATAGAATACACCTAAAGAAAAGCACATCAGAAATTTAATGTAGCTAAAAATATCTTATGTGATTTATTAAAATTATTTTCCTTCTCACCACTAAAGTTACTGAGTTCTTACAAATTCTATTACATTTACCACAGTTTGCATTCAGTTGGCAAAAGTCCCCATGGTTTGCTGTGGAACCAGTAGAGCAGACAGAGTACATGTACAAGATGTTAATAAATTTAGCACTGTATTTAGGGATGCAAAGCACACTTACAGTAATTCCATTAGGAGGTTCTCTGTGCAATCATTTTGTAAGTTCGTACCTGTCTCCTAGCTTGAATGCTCAGAGTAACTGATTAGGAAGTATTAAACAATAGTCTCTTGGGGAGGCATTCTTAAGGGATGAGGACAGTCCATAAAGACTGCTTAGCTGAATATCGGCAATCTATTTTATTAATCTGGATGTTCTAGTGCAAGTGATATTTTCGTATATCTATAGTTTTTTTTTTTTTATTTTTTAACTTTCTGTTTGTAATATTTCTTCTTCTTTGTCTCTAGAAATGGGGGAAGGGGTTGTGTAAAATCCAAGAAGGGTTTTAGTAAATGCACAGATTGAATGATTAAGTAGTGTAGTAGGGAAACAAAGTACAATGATGTTATGAGTATTTCACTTACCTTACAAGGCCTTTTTTTTTCTGACTTACACAAGAAACTTTAGCTATAGGTGCCCAAGGGTGTAAGATTTCTTTTAGGATCTTAAGGTAGACTCCTAGCATTTAGAAATTACTCAAAAGCTTTATGGGTCAAAGAAAGTAAGTCCACCTTTGTGTGATGAGTAGATACCAAAGACTTGCTGTTAATTAAATGAGTGTTTTCCGTCTTTAATTTTAATTAGATTATATCCAGCCTGACCGGGGCTGATGTGCTTTGTTTCTTGGCATATGCACCTTCCTGGTCATTAGTAAGTCTTTGGTTTATATTGTCCCCTGTAGATTGTAGCAGTTGCCAGTCTTCCACCTCCCACGCCTCCACAGGCTGCCTTGCGGGTTTCCAGTGGGGAGGCATAGCAGTCACACAGGGAATGTGACTTATATGCCCCACTTGGGCTCTACTTTGGAGCCCTGCCTTTTGCCCAGGCTGGTGCTCAGAGGAGGGTGTTGGTTTTTTTTGTTTGTTTTTTAATTTTTATTTATTTATTTAATTTTAGAGAAATGCATTTATCACTCAGTGCAATCTGTTGCAAAATCTTAAGGAAAAAACTCATCCCCAGAAAGCAAGGAGTGTTTGTTTCATATTTCCGGCCATGATTCCATAGCCATTAGCCCCTTGTAGGTACTGCTTCTGTTTACATAGAGATTGAGTTGTCAGGCCTTTCCAGTTGTTTTTTTCTTTTGTGGTTTAATTGCAGAACCAGTAAGAACTCTTATTTGTGAGAAGTGAATGCTGACTTTTGTGGGTATTATAAAAATCTAGTATAAATCTGTAGAGTTCAAAGTATGGGTCAACATAAAGAAGTACTAAATATTTGAGGTAATGGATATGCTAATTACCTTGATCTGATCACTATACATTGTATGTATGGAAACAGTACTATGTGCCCCATAAGTATGTACAATTATTATGTGTCAATTAAAAAAAAGTGAAGGTAAAAATCCAAAAAAAAAAATTTATAACACTAAAAGACAAATATTGTATGATTCCACTTATGTGAGGTACCTAGAATAGTCAAATTCATAGACAGAAAGTAGAGTAATGATTATTAAGGGTTTGGAGGGTAGATCTATAAGGTCTATAGTGATATCTCTTCTTTCATTCCTGATGTAGATAATGCGTATATTCATTCTTTTTTTTCATTTGACTAGAGGCTTATCAGTGTTATGCATCTTTACAAAGAACCAGCTTTTGACTGTATTGATTTTCCTCTATTATTTTTCTGTTTCAATATTGTTGATTTCTGTCTTATCGTTATTTTCCTTCTGCTTGTTTTGAGTTACTCTTCTTTTTCTGTTTTTCAAAGGTGGCAACTCAGATTGTTGATTTGAGGCTTTTCTTCTTTTCTAATTTTAATATAAGCTTTTAATGCTATAAATTTCCCTCTAAGTACTGCTGTGGCTGCATTTTACAAATTTTGATATGTTGAATTTTTATTTCCCTCGAGACTTTCTTTTGATCTAGGGATTATTTAGAAGTGTGTTGTTTGGAGTTTTGAGAGATCTTTTCAGTGCCTTTGTTTTATTGATTTCTAGTTTATTCCATTATGATTATAGAATATACTTTGTATGATCTCAATATTTTAAAATTTGTTAGGGTTTGTTTTATGACCCCAGGTATAATCTAGCTTGGTGACTGTTCCATGTGTACTTGAAAAGAATGATATTCTATTGTTAGGTGGAATGTTCTATGAATATCAATTGTATCTAATTGGTTGATGGTAATGTTAAGTTACTCTATATCCTTGATTATTTTCTGTCTACTTGTTATATTGATTACTGAGAAAGGCAAATTGAAGTCTCTAACCCTAATTATGGATTTATTCATTTTGTCCCTTAATCAGTTTTTCGTCCATATATTTTGAGGTTCTTTTGTTCGGTACATATACATTCAGGATTGTTATATCTTTTAGTGAATTGACACTTTTTTTTTGGAACGGAATCTCTCTCTGACGTCTGAGCTAGAGTGCAATAGCATCATCATAGCTGACTACAACCTCAAACTCGTAGGCTCAAACGATTCTCCTGCCTCAGCATCCTGAGTATCTGGTACTACAGGCGTGCACCACTACACCTGGCTAATTTTTCTATTTTTTATAGAGATGGGGTCTCACTCTTGCTCATGATGGTCTCAGACTCCTGGCCTCAAGCAGTTCTCCTGCCCTGGCTTCCCAGAATGCTAGAGAATTCACCTTTTTATCATTATTTAATGCCTGGTAATTTTCCTTACTTGGAAGTCTACTTTATTTGATATTAATATAGCCATCCTAGCTTTTTGTTGATTCATATTTTTATGACATTTGTTTTCCTCACCTTTTACTTAAAAAATTTTTATTTTGAAGTAATTTCAGTTTTATAGAAGTATTGCAAAAATAGTAAAGAGATTTCCTGTATGCTCTTCACCCAGCTGTGTCTAATGTTAACATCTTATGTAACAATGATACATTTATTAAAACTAAGACATTTACATTGGTATAATACTCTATTAAGTAAACCACAGACTTTTTCTTTTGGATGTCACTAAATTTTCCACTAATGTCCTTTTTCTGTTTCAGGATCCTATTCAGGCTACCATATTGCATTTAGCATCCTTTTATTTTTAACCTACAAATATCATTATATTTAATGTGAGTTTCTGATAGACAGCATAGAGTATGTCTTTTTTTTTTTTTTAAATCCATTCTGACAATCTCTCTTCTTCTTCTTCTTCTTCTTCTTCCTTTTTTTAATTGTGTTGTGGCAAGAACACTTTACATGAGATATACCTCTTAACAAATTTTAACTGTAGGTACAATGTTGTCTAGCAGATCTCTAGAATTTATTCATCTTACACAACTGAAGCTTTATGCTTATTGATTAGTAGTTTCCCATGACAGTTTCTATTCTAATTGGTGTGTTTAGATCATTTTTGTTTAATATAGTTATTGATATGCTTGAACTTAGGCCTACCATTTTATTATTTGTTTTCTATTTGCTTCCCCTTCCTTCTTTTGGAATGTTTGAATACTGTTTAGTATTCTATTTTATCTGTTTTTTTACTGTTCCATTATACAGTTATTTTAGTGTTACACTATTGATTACAATATAAATACTTAAGTGTTCAGTCTACTTAGAATTAATGTATTACCACTTCAAGTGGAATGTAGAAATGTTAGTACCTTTATCTTCTCTGTTATGTTGCAATTTTTATATATATTGCATCTACATACATTGAAAACTCCCATTGACAATAATTTGTGCCTTTAACCATAATTCATATTTTAAAGAACTTAAGAGGAATAAAATAGGCTATTACATTTACCTAGATATTTGCCATTTCTATTACTCTTCCTTCTTTCCTGAAGTTCTAAGTTTCCCTGTAGTATCATTTTCCTTCCATCTGAAGAATTTCCTTTTAACTTTTTTTTTAGAGTAGTCTGCTGGTGACAAATTATCTTGAGAATCTGAGAATTTCTTTATCTCTCATCATTTTTGAAGAATATTTTCACTGGATGTAGAATTCTGGGTTGATAGTTGTTTCTTTTCTTTTCTCCCCTCCTACCACCCCCAGCACTTAATGTTGTTTCACTGCCTTTTGTCCTCCATGGTTTCTGATGAGAAATCCACAGTCATTCAAATCATTGTTTCCCTAGGTGTAATGCACCCTTTTTCTCTGTTTTTAAGATTTGTTTGTTTGTTTTAGTATTCATTCATTCATATCATGTATTTGGCAAGGATTTCTTTGAGTTTATTCTATTTAGTGTTCACTGAGTTTCTTAAATCTATAAGTTTATGTCTTTTACCAAATTTGGGAAGTTTTCAGCCATTGTTTCTTCAAATATTTTTTGTGCACCACACTCTTTCTCCTTACCTTTTGGGTCTTTGATGATACAAATGTTAACACTTTTGATATTGTTGCATGGGTCCTTGAGACTCTGGTTTCTCTCTGTCTCTCTCTCTCCCTCTCTCTCTTTTTCTCTGTTGTTCAGTTTGGATAATTTCTATTTGTCTATTTTCAAGTTCATTGACTTTTCTGTCATCTCTGTTATACTTTTAAGCCCTCCAGTGAGCTTTAAAATTTCTGTTATTTTCTAGTTTAAAATTTTCCATTTGGTTGTTTTTTTTTTCTTTTATGAGATGTTGAGATTTTCAAGTTTCTTTGTATGTCAGTGTGGGTTTGTATCCTGGACATTTTAAATATTGTTATGAGACTTTGAATCTTGTTTAAATCATATAGAGAATGTTTCATGTTTGTTTGTTTTAGCAGGCAGTCAATCAAGTTAGGTTCAGGCAGCAAATTCTTTCCTGCCTTCGGTGGGCTGGGGTCCAGTATTAGTTCAGTTTTCAAAGTATTTGTCATACTATTTCTGTTGGTCCCGTATATATACCAGCCAGTAGCCAGTCTCAGACCTGGGCAGTGGTGTATACCCCAGAGATAAGTTGTTAGAATCTTTGGTATGCTGTTTAGGGTCAGATACATGTATATGCAGCTTGGGGTTGAGCCCCGTGAAGCTTTATTGAGCTGCTGCTTCTTTCTGTTGTTTTCCAAACTTTCCAGATCTAAAGTGTTCCCCTTTTTGCTCTTCTGCCTGGAAATCTAGGACTTTAGTTTCTATTCTCTGTCTTGTACTTCCTGTGACCACATCTCCCTTGGGAACCAAATAACAAGAAGATAAGGAGAAAAAACAAAGTAATGAACTCTCCCTGTGCTCTTGGTCTCCTGGTTTCCCTGGTCAGAGAAAAACTTTTCTCATCTGGCTGCCACTGCTGCCTAATTGCCCTGAGGTAGGGCAGAAGAGAGCAGAAGAAACAAACAATTGGATTTCCTCTACTCCCTTTAACCCTTTGATGTTTAGGGGCTCCCTTTCCTGTTTCTTGGACCAGAAATGAAAGTCTTCTTTTGGAGCTTTTTCTGTCTGTTCCCGGTGCACAGTTCTGGGTTTGAGCTGCCGTTGAGTCCAGGCCAGGAGATACCAGAAGAAAAAAAATCGAAAAACTCTGCTGGTTTCTGGATACTTTGAGTTTTGGTTTCTTTTCCCAGTCTACCTACTGTCAGTTACTTTTCAGTTATCAGGTAATGGGTAGAGCAGTTCTGTCCAGAGATTTTAGTTGAATAGAATGGGAAGTACAGGATGGAGTGGAGTTGCTCCATCTTATCTGGAACCAGAAACTTTGTTTATTTATTAAACACATACTTCCAGAGGAACTAGGCTGACAGTCATGAGAAAGATGGTGGCCTTGAGGCAGGTTATCAACCCTGAGAGATCAAGTGACTGGACTGACAGGCCTCAGGGTCCCTGCGGGAGGAGATACCCCAAGGAAGGACTCCAGCATTTTTGATGCAGAGTGCTCTCTTCTCATCATTTTTAATGTTTAAATTTAAATTCAAAAAGCAGGTCTGTAGTCTGCAACCATGACAATTAATTAAAATCTGTGCTAATGCACGGTAGTCTATAAAACTTCTAAAAATATATTAAAAAGAAAAAAGCTAAAAATCTGGCATTTGCTTCAAAACATTGCACGAAGAGTGACTGGGGTACACATGTAGA
>NW_012135081.1:2688627-2707167 GCF_000956105.1 Propithecus coquereli
AATATCTCCATTTAGTATCAAATTTGAAAGGTCTAAAGGGAACAAAGTGAGAGAGGTAAGTCTGCTTCACTTACCTATTCCCTAGTTACCCAGTTCCTTTCCATGGAGGCAACCACTTACCAATTTCTCATGTATCTGTACAGAGATATTCTACACATTACCAAACATAGACTATGGATAAGTTTGCATATATTAACAAAAATGGTAGTATACTGTACATACTGTTCTATGCCTTGCATTTTCACTTAATATGTCCTAGAGGCCTTTCTGAATCAGTGCCTATGGAAGGCCTCATTCTTTTTAGCAGCTATACTGGATGCCATTAAATGGATGTGCACTTTATTGATGAGCATTTTTTCCATCAATAAATGTATATTCAGTAAATAGAGAAATATTTATTCCATCAATTTCAATCCTTCCTTGTTACAGAAAAGTTGCATTGAATATCCTTGTATATGTATTTTGCAGATGTGGGGCTGTGTCTATAGAATAATTACTTGGGAGTGGAATTGCAAGGCTAAAGGTGTATGTCCATTTGAAATTGTTAATAGCATATTGATATGTTATTTCATGTAACTGCAAATAATCCATAAACCTTCAAGCCTTAATAGGGTAAGGAATATTAGAATAGGTAATTGAAACCTTTGTATCACCTTAATTTTTTTTCTAACTCAAGTTAACATCTCCGTCTGGTTCTGCCAAGTCTTTTACCAAAATTATGTGGAAAAAAAATTAAAATGGATTAATTGCCATTTTCTTTCTCTCTTTTTCCTTCTAATTCTAGTAAGGGATGTGTCAACAAGCTATGAAAGGAATATTGCAAAATGACTAAGTAGTGAACAGCTAAAGGGAAAGATATGACAGTGAAGAGGAGTTAGAGGAGTTAATGACCAGTTGATTGGATAGTCAGTTCCTAATCCTCAGGCGTTGGTTCCGATTAAAGCTTTTCCTCTAAGGAATATTTTTTTCTGTCATATATTCTCACTTATGCAACCATGTCTATGTAAGTAGAGAGGACAGGTGAAAGTCGTTCATTTACTGTACTGGTGGTGCAAGAAGAAGCCCCGTAGAAGTAATGGTCATTTTTTTTGTGAAACCTAGCTTAGCACATTTAATATGAAAAGTTTTATGCAAAAAGTAGTCATAGAGAAGTATTTAATATTATGAAGACCAAAGAGTTGTTATTCAGGATTGTTTTGATGGTTAATGGTGATTATTTGAAATCAAAGCTTTCTTGGAAAATCTGAGATACAGATTTGTCAATACAATGGAGCATTTTCCTAATAACAATCATTTTGACATTATACTTGTGACCAAAAATATGATCAGTAGGTGCTTAAAATTTTTCATTTTTACTTGGTTATGATTGTATTGGTATCTGCTTCATTTAATTTTAATATTAATAAATCTTAAATTAGCTATAAAATTAATCTGAAAAATAGGGACTTTAAAAGTGAATGATGTGTTCTTTAGATGAGAGGACACTACTTGGGTAGACTATTAAGTAATAAAACTGGTTTGGTGGCTGTTCAAATAATCATCTTGGTTTTTATTTTTTCTTTATATAACCCTGTGCTGTTTATAAAATTGGGATGAACATGTATTCATCTTATAAAGAAATACAATGCTGGAAAATACAAAAGAAAGAAAAACTGCTATCTTGGAAGGCTGTGCACTTAATACAATGAGGCAATTGTTGCATAAAACGTAATTGGAATTTCTTGTTTGAATTTGCTTGCTGAACCTTCTCCACATCAGTCAAATAAAAAAGAAAAGCCTCAGTAGGATCGGATACCACTGTGGGGCAGACTGGGAAGGAAAAATATGACAGTTCTTATAATAGTCTGAGTGGTTCAGGTTTACTGGAAGCTACTCAGGTATTTATCCTTGGTCTTTCCTCAGTTAATGGCTTTATAGAGTAATGCAATAAAGGAAAGACTGTCAAGAAATTTGTTACTGAGATGCTACATCTTTTACTTTTTAACTTCATAAAGTTTTGTGGCCCTCTCTGCTTAGTATGTAAAGCAAGGTGAGCAAGTGTGGTCCTTGCCATCTATAAACTTGTGTCGCTTGGGTCTAGAGATTCCCCTTGAGTGCTATTTCCTGAATTTGGATTTAGAGATTAGAGTTTATATGGTCAGTATACATCTTCCAGAGGATAGCCAATGAATTCTTAGAATTTTAAATCATTATCTAAAAAAAGTGCTAATTTGAATTTAGGGATGCAAAATGCATTGTATTGGTGACCCCTCTTGGAGAATAGGGGTGGGCATCAGGTGTTACTCATTAGTTTTGATGTCTTATGCAGAGCCTATATAGTTATTTGACTACAGACTAGGACATTGCTAATATATTATCTGTTCATGTACACAGTGATGATTCTAGGAATAATTTAATCTGGGTGGGAGAGACTGGGGCAGTCCAGATTTCTTTAATTCTGTGTCAGAGACAGCAGTATGTAAGGAATAAGGGGCAGAGTGTTAGCTGCAGGTATAGATAGGCCTCTTACAGGCAGGCCAGGGTCCAGACCAGACAAGCTGAGGGTTCTGAGAGAGGCCAGAGTTATGATACATAGGCAGAATGGCCAGAGAAACCCAGTTTATTTCATCTAGGGGCATAGACAGGAAGGAAGTTCTCATCAAGAAAAAAATGTGGGCCAGGTGTGGTGGCTCACAGCTGTACTTTGGGAGACTGAGGCAGGAGGATCACTTGAGCCCAGGAATTCAAGACCAGCCTGAGCAACATAGCGAGACCCCTATCTCTACAAAATATTAGAAAAATTAGCCAGGCATGGTGGTGTGCACCTGTAGTCCCAGGTACTCAGGAGGCTGAGGCAGGAGGATCGCTTGAGCCCAGAAGTTTGAGGTTGTAGTGAGCTATGATGACGCCACTGTACTCTAGCCCAGGCAATAGAGCAAGATGTTGTCTTAAAAAAAGAAAAGAAAAGAAAAGAAAAGAATGCGTACTCCTGTGTTTTCAGGATTATTTCTACCTCTGGTAAAGAAGCATCTAACTGTGAATGTGCCATGGAATTCGTTTACTCCCTTAATAGAAATATCATTGTAGTGGATTCAATTCACAAGTTTGTATGTCAAGTGCACATCATTTGTTCTCTGTAAAAAGATGTGCCTGACAAAGACATAAAATTTAACCAAAATGTTTGTACCCTCATAATACCCTGAAATAAAAAAAAAAAAATATGTGCCCAATCATGTGATCCTATGCTTCTGTCACACAGAAATGTTGCAAGTTAACTTTTAATTAGTTATACAGAGTTAATTTTTCTCACTAACTTGACCCTAAACCAGCGTTAGATTTTTTTTTCAACAACCCAATCCAAGTAGGAAAGATTTTTTTAATCAACATTTTATTTTGTAATAATTTTGTGTTTACAGAAAAGTTGCAAAGGTAATACAGAGAGTTCCTGTATATGCCTCACCTAGTTTCCCATAATGTTAATATATTACCATGGTATATTTGTCAAAACTAAGAAACCAACATTGATATACTACTGTTAACTAAATTCCAGACTTTATCAGTTTTCACACTGATGTCCTTTTTCTGTTCCAGGACCCAATCCAGGGTACCACATTGCATTTAGTCATCGTGTCTCCTTAGTTTCCTCTGGTCTGTGACTGCAAGTTTCTCAGATGTCCCTTGTTTTTATGACCTTAATAGGTTTGAGTAGTACTGGTGAGGTATTTTGTAGAATGGCCCTCAGTTTAGGTTTGTCTGAGGTTTTCTCATGATTAGACTGGGGTTATGGGTGTTGGGGAAGACTGTCACAGAGGTGAAGTGCCTTCCTCATCATGTTGGGACAATGTGATTTAACATGACTTATCACTGGTGATATTAGCCTTGATCATCTGGTTGTGTTAGTGTTTGCTAGGTGTCTCCACTGTGCCTAGTTACTACTTTTTCCCATTCCATACTGTATTCTTTGGAAATGAGTCACTAAGTTCAGCCCGCACTTGGGGGAAGAAGGGTGAGGATTAAGCTCTACCTCCTGGAGGAGGCAGTATCTACTTACATCACTTGGAATTCTTCTGTAAAGAAAGATTTGCCCCTTCTACCCATACATTTATTTGTCACATCATTAATTTATATCAGTATGGGCTCATGTATTTATTTTATACTTTGGGTTATAATATAATACCATGCTGTTTATTTTGTTGCTCAGATTGTTCCAGCTTTGGCTACTGGGGCCCCTTCCAGCTTGATTTCTATGTCACTTTGACATGCCCTCATGCTTTTGCTACTTGAGCACATCCCTATTTTCTGGAACTAGAAGATGTTCCAGGCTCATCTTGTATTTTCCCTGCCCTAGCTCTTTTCCTAAGGAGTCCTGGTCCTTTTTATAAAAGAAACCAAGATCTGAGCATTGGGTTGCACATTGCTACTAGGCCCTCTCAGTGGATGGAGCTAGGAAATATATATATGTCTACTAACCCATGTACACATACGTTTGTAATTGTTTTTGTATATTAAGCTAAACATGGGTCACACTGATATCTCTGACTCTAACCCAGTACCGCAGAGTTCATTCGTTCAAGCCTTTCCCTTTGCCTATCTGCATTTTCTTCTCTGACAGTGAGAAATTTGCCTCTCATCATCCACCATGGTAGATGGTGGATTTACTTATCTGTTCAAACCTATATGCATGTAAAGCAGGTTCAGAATTGTTAACTCATACCCCCTTGAGCAAGAAATTTACCAACTAGAGTACAGTGTTTATGTATAGATTCTTATGTCTTTAACCTGTAGTTGTGAGTCAAAACATTGTTTTCCAAGGTTACTTAAAGTCAGCTCCTTTTTCCCCCCTACCTGCTTCAGGGAGTTCATATCATAATTTATAATATATTAGATTCCTTTGTCACAGTCTGTATTCTATCCTGGGATTCCCTGACCACCTGGTTGACTATTTAAAATTTTCATACATTAAAATTTACTCTTTGCAAGGAGATGTCTATGGGTTTTAACATGCATAGAGTCATGTACATTCCACTCTAGTATCATGTAGAAATGTTCTATTACCCTAAAAATTTCCCTGTGCATCCCCTTATAATCAGCTGCCTTCTACTGCAAACGCTGGTAGCCATTAATCTGTTTCCATCCCTATAGTTTTGCCTTTTCCAGAATGTCGTACGAATGGAATCATATAATACATAGTCTTTCACTTAGCAAAATGCATTTAAGATTCATCCATATTGTTGTGAGAAGCAATAATTTGTTCCTTTTTGTAGCTGAATAATCTATTTTATGGATATATCAGTTTGTTTATTCATTCACCTGTTGAAAGACATCTTGATTGCTTCCAGTTTGGGGCACTTATAAAGCTGCTATAAACATTCGCACACAGGTTTTTGTATGAACATTGTTTTCAGTTCACTTAGGTAAAATAACTAGGTGTGTGATTGATGGGTCATACTGTAAATTTATATTTAACTTTATAGGAAATTGCCAAACTGCAGTATTAGAGTTTAATCATCCATTTTTGTTTTGTTTGTTTGTTTGTTTTTTGTCTTGTTTTGTTTTGTTTTTGAGGACAGAGGGGATAATTAAGCAATTGGTGTGATTCAAGCCAAAAGAAAAGTCTACTGATTATTTACTTGTCTATGTAAAATTTAGCTTATCAAGTGACTGCTGTGTACATAGCATTAAATTTGGAGAGTAGCGGATACAAAAGAGGATCTGTTTAAGTCTTGAAAGGAGTTTACCATCTAATAGGGAAGGTAAGAATTTGTAAGCGGTGGTATAATAAGAGTTTGTAAGCAGTGGTATAAGCCTGCATTTAGGATTAAGCTGGGTTGGCTTCTGGTTCTTTGTGTCTTGTAGCAATGGTAATGTGATATCCAGCTGATTTGTGTCCAAGGTCTTAATTTCTAAAGGTGACTGAGTGACAACAGAGAGTGGTCAATGCCACTGAAAGAAAAGTTTATTACTTACATTTCCCAAGAGAAAGAGGTATGCCACACCACACAGGGCCGCAGAAGGAAGCACCAGGTTCAGGCAGGAGCTAGGGAAAAACATGGCCCAGAGTTTTTATTTTGTTTTCCTGGGGAAAAGCAAGACAGGGCAAACAGGTTAGGACTGGCGAGTTTGGATAATTCCAGCAGGCTTTAGGGCATAGGGACTGTCCTTAGTTGTCTGGTACCTGGCCCTGGGTTGATTTAGGACAGATGAAATATTGGCTTGGTGTTTAGATAAAGAAGGTGGTTCAGAGTATGGGCTTTTATCTCAGGGAAAGTTTAAACAACTTTGGCCATTAGTTTGGCCTTGTGATCGATGGATGCCAAATAGACAAATACAGAATCCATGAAAACACAGATTATCCAACACAGACTTCCTGCATAGAGCTCTCCCTGTCTACCAGTAAAGGGGTGGGGAACCTGTGGCCTCAAGGCCACATGTGGCCCTCCAGATCCCCAAGTGCAGCCCCTCTACCAAATCCAAACTTCACAGAACAAATCCCTTTATTAAAAGTATTTGTTCTATAAAATTTGGATTCAGTCAAAAGGCCACTCTTAAGGATCCAGAAGGCCACATGTGTCCCCAAGGCTATGGGTTCTGACAAAAATACATTCTCTAGTTTTGCTCTGTTTCCTATCTCCCTCCACACCTCCACACCCCCCACCTGCTGTCCATTTATTTTCTGGATATACTTTTAGATTTAGAGGAGCTTAGATTAAAGAATTGCGTTTTCACATTCATGAAAATAAAAGCAAGATTATATGATTGACAGATTTTCTTTTAAGGATCTGGGGCAGGTATTTTAAAAAACTCAGGAAGCTTTCATCTAGCTAGTTGTCTACTTTTTAGCGTTGCCTCTAACAAGCAGTAACAGAGGAAGTAGTGTAGTCCTGTGTGTGTGGCTGACGGAGTGGGGTGATGAGGGAGCATGGGGATTAGTGGGACTGTGAGGAGAGAGCTAGAGACCTGGGAGGAGGAGTCGGGAGGTTTGTGCTAGGTTTGGTTTCGTTGTTAACATGTCCATTTGGATTAGGTATCTTCCTCTTTCTGAAGCCTCAGTTTCTTCATTTAGAGAACAGGGTTCATGATTACAAGTTGCTCTATCTTATATCGCTGTTAATGATGAGATGAGGTAATAAATATAAAACTTAAAGTATAATATAAATGTAAAAAGTATGTTATAATACCATACATAAAAGCCTCAGAAAATATTGAGGGAACGAGGGAACGAATAAGTGTATGTCTTTTTTTCTTTTGTTTGTGACATTGACTCCAAGAAATGAGATCTAAGAGACCTTGATCTTCTTTTCTGAACTTTTCTAGTATTTATAATCTATAGCTGTAATTTAGTAATTATGCACTTTCTTGTATTCAGTAATTGTTTTGAATGAATTAGTCTAGGCACTTCAAGGGCAGTAACTAAGGAGTATACATATTTTCTACCTCCTACAGAACCTAGAGTGCAATGTGCATTATAGTTGCTCAGTTGTTGATTGATCGTATCCAAATAAAACCTTTAGGGACTAATTCTAAAGCAGGATATATGCAAGTGAGTGAGAAATTGGCATACAGACTGGGAAAGATCATCATGGTATGGAGTTAATAAAAAAGACTTGATAGAAGGTTGGAGGGAGATCTTGATGCAGACCTTAAAGGCACTATAGGTTTAATTTGGGAAACGAAAGAAGGGTATGCCAGATGGAGGATTAGAGGCAAGAATGAGAATGGCATGGTAGAAGATGAATGACTGGTGGAACACTAGTAAAGGTCAAATTGGTGAGGTTTTAAGAATAATTTTTAAATTATAGTTATTCATCATGTCCATACATTTATCATAGTCAAATAAGTGACCTTCAAACTTTGTTCAGAAGTGAGTCATTGTCCATTGTGTAGACTAGCCCTTCAAGGTTGAGACTTAATGCTTACAAAGGCCCTTGCTTTTGCAGAAGAAATCTCTTAGACTGCTGATGTCACTAATAATATGATCCACATAGAGTGTCAGAGGTTTTTTTAAGCAGTTTTGTAGCCTGGCTAAGCAGATAGGGCAGAAATGAGCAACCTTTTATGAAGATGTGCCAAAGTTTGGGTTACTTTCCTTCTGTAGAGTGAAGAGGATTCCTACTGTGTAGGGGTTCTCACAAGCTGGGAATGGTAGGGGGAGAGGGGACATGGTGGCTGCATGCTGGCCCCAGCTGTAGATGGCTGGTAGAGACCGTTGCAAGTGGAAAGAAGAATTGAATATTGGTATCAGTAGGCCTGTGTTTGTGTGGGCTAGTGATTTGGCACTTCTCCCTGGAAATAAGGGCATCTTTCTTAACCGAGAATTATAGCATGTTGGCAGGTATCTACGTCCTTCGTGTTTATCATCAATCTAGTTACATATTCGTAAGTACTAGTTATATAGTATGAGATACTAGCCTGAATGATATTTTTACTGGTGAGATAGGAAACAATGTAGACACGATACCTGCTCTTGAGAATTTCAGTCCAGGACTCTTAAACCTAGATATAAGCATGTATAGACAATTGTATGAATGTCCATCTAGTGTGTTTATAATATAAGATGTAGTTGTCTTCCGATTTTGAAGAACTGCCATGTGGAACAGGGATTTGACTACCATTTGACCTTAAAAACTAGCAGTAGGACTGATGGGTGAAAGCTCATAGAGGCAAATTCTGACAAAACTTGAGAAATAGATTTATTTGTTAGTACATGAAATGAGCTGCCTCAGGAGGTCACCATTCTCGGTCTATCATAGATATTGTAGCAGAGGCTGTTTTTTTCTTGGTAATTTGTAAAGGAAGTACAAGTGTCAGGTGAGTGGTTGGGCTATTAGGAGGTCTCAATCTTGGCACTTATTGAGGTTTTGAACCAGATAATTCTTCATTGTGGTGGGCTATTCTGTGCATCATAAGACATTTAACAGCATCCCTGGTTTCCACTGCTAGATGCCAGTAGTCACCCCAACCCCAAGTTGTGACACTCAACAATGTGTCCAGACATTGTCAGATGTTGCCTGAGGGACAGAATCACCCAGGTATAGAACCACTGGGTTAGGTGAAATTCAGATGCCTCAGAACTCTGGCAATTTATAGTTTTTTGTTTTGCAAGTGAATTCTGCAGAATTTTTTCCCTTTTTATAGTAAGTAAGAATGGTTTAGAGCTACAGTCCCCAATGCCCAGGCCATGGACTGGTACCTGTCCATGTGGCCTGTTAGGAACTGTGCTGCACAGCAAGAGGTGAGGGGCTGGTGAGGAGCAAGCCAGTGAGTGAAGCTTCACCTCTATATCTGTATTTACAGCCGCTCCCCATTGCTCACATCACTGTATAAGCTCTGCCTCCTGTCAGATCAGAGGCAGCGTTAGATTCTCATAGGAGAACAGACCCTACTGTAAACTGCACATGTGAGGGATATAGGGTGCCCACTCCTTATGAGAATCTAAGGTTGATGATCTGTGGTGGAGCTGAGGCAGTGATGCTAGCCCTTGGGAGCGGCTGCAAATACAGACTATTATAATAGCAGAGAGGTTTGACTGCACAATAAATGTAATGCACTTGAATCATCCTGAAACCATGCCCCACACTTTCCCCTCCCTGTCTATGGAAAAATTGTCTTCCATGAAACTAGTCCCTAGTGCCAAAAAGGTTGGGAACTGCTGGTTTAGAGGACCTACATAATTGGAGTGGTGGTGTTCTGTTACCTCCCAATTGAGGGAGGCTATCTGGGGCTGGAAGCTTCTCAGAATCTTTTGAGTGATATTGGTAAGCTTGGAATTTTCAGAACATTCCATATGGCTTACACTTAGGGGAGGGTTAAGAGATGAAAATGAGATTAGACAAGGTTTGAATGAGGACTCCTGGAATGACCTAGTGTAAGGAAGAAGGAGAGAGGAGAGGGGAGAGATGTGAATTAGTCATTGTGCCAGGTCAGGCGATGGTCATGCAGAGCCTAGTGGCTGTCTTTGTCCTTCTCCTCTGTCCCTTAATTTCTCTCCTCTCTTAATCTTTTTTTTTTTTTTTTTTTTTTTTTTGAGACAGAGTCTTGCTCTGTTACCCTGGGTAGAGTACAGTGGCATCATCCTAGCTCACTGCAACCTCAAACTCCTGGGCTCAGGCAATCCTCCTGCCTCAGCCTCCCAAGTAGGTGGGACTACAGACATACACCACGATGTCTGACTAATTTTTTGGTAGAGACGGAGTCTCGCTCTTGTTCAGCCTGGTCTCGAACTCCTGAGCTCAAGCAATCCTCCCATCTTAGCCTCCCAGAGTGCTAGGATTACAGACATGAGCCACTGTGCCCAGCCTTCTCTCTTAATCTGTGCTAGAATTTTGTCTCCTCCATTTCCTAGTTTTGACCTGGCCAAATTTCTTAACCTCACTATGCCTTTTTTTTTTTAATTGTAAAATATACATAATGTGAAATTTAACCATTTTAACCATTTGTAAGTGTATAGCTTAGTGGTATTAAGTATATTCATATTGTTTTATAACCATCACCTCCATCCATCTCCAGAATGTTTTAATCTTCCCCACCTTAAAACTCTGTACCTATTAAACAATAACTCCCCATTCCTGCCTCTCTCCAAGCGCCTGACAATCTCCCTTCTACTCTGTGTCTGCGTGAATTACCTGACTACTCTAGGTATCTAGGTACCTCATATTAGAAGAATCATACATTGTCTTTTTTGTAACTGGCTTATTTTACTTAGCATAATGTCTTCAAGGTCCATCTATGTTATAATATGCATCAAAATCTCCTTCCTTTCAAAAGCTGAATAAGATTCCATTGTAGGCTACACCATATTTTGTTTATCCATTTATCTGTTGATGGACACTTTGGGTTACTTCCATCTTTTGGCTATTGTGAATAATGGTGCTGTAGTGTTTTGTTTTCATTTTAAAATGACAAAAAATAATACTTTCTTCATAGAATTCTGATGGCAGTCTGGAAAGGCTTCTTGCAGAGTGTTGGGCACTGGCTCATGATAAGTGACACTTCCTTTCCTCACCTTTTTTTGTGCCAGTTTCTTGCACTTTTGCTTCTTTTACATCTCTTCCTAGTATAAGTAATAAAACTCATGCAGGACTAATGGATTTTTTTTTTTCCCCTGCCAATTCAAGTCCATTCCAGGA
Source organism: Propithecus coquereli (assembly GCF_000956105.1). Classification (NCBI taxonomy): domain Eukaryota; kingdom Metazoa; phylum Chordata; class Mammalia; order Primates; family Indriidae; genus Propithecus; species Propithecus coquereli. Next base: position 2,699,733 of record NW_012135081.1, read on the forward strand.
CTGACATTTTGTAATCAATGTTCTCTGAACTGTTTGTGTTATTTCAAGACTAGTCAATCTCTTTAGAAGTTTGAGTTTATTCTAATGTTGCTTTATGTGTTCAGGGTTCTCTTTAAAGGCTCACTAAATCTCATAGTCACACTTTCCCCTAAGATAATTTGTTCCAAAACCCTGCCAATGGCAGCTTGCTGTGCCTGGGGTCCTGAGGTCCCATCATCAAGGTTTTTGGTTCATCTGTCATTCAAAAGACTATTGATATCCTGAGGGCAAGTTTTAGATACACTTGGCGAATTTCTCGTTGCTTTGTTCCTTTGACTTCTGCCTTTAAACACCCAGGCTCCCTCCCTCTGTGGGAAGGCGTATTTTTGGCTGGCCCTTTTATATCTATGCTGTGCCATCTGTCACAGGGGTCATTGCTTAGAGGCTGGTTTCTTCCCTGCTGCGAGCAGGTGGTCAAAACCGATGGCTATTGACAGGGTCAGTTTGTGGCAGCTTACCAATATGCCCCCCAAGCTGTATGCATAGTTTTTACCTTCAGAGGAACAGGAAATAGCCTTACTTGGGGGCCTTTTTCTGCATTAAAGAGGAAACGATGCTGATGTGATCCTAAATTGTTGATTTATTCTTGTGGTCCGGTCTAGCCACTTAGCAATTGTTCTGTCTGTGCCCTTGTCTCTATGTACCTCAAGTGGTTCTGGACTCTGAGACCATTACCTGAAGCAGCTTACAGTGTACCAAGAAAACAGCATCCATGAAAATTATGAATGATATAATTACTCATGCTGGTTCATGTTTAAGACACTAGAGGTGATCCTTACACATTGTTCAAAATAAAATACCCCTGAAGTCTTTTGATGATCTCAGGTGGTTTGAGAGTCTTATTTAAAGAGCTTGTGCTTCCAACCACTCAGGATTCTGGGCCTGACTCACAGGAGAGCCAACCTAGTGCTGAGTCACTTAGCCAACTTCATTCATTGATCATGTGCTTGTGCACAGCTTGGTAGCAAGGTGGGAGAGAATTACTATTTTCAAACGTTCCTTCCTGAGGTAGCATGGTCCAGAAGTAAGCCGAGAGACAGGATGCTAGAGTTCTATTCTTGGCCCAGCTATGCACCTTCAGCAAAATACATCCCCACCTAACCCCCAGTTGATATGGAAGGATCAGGGAAATAAGTAAAACCAAGACAGATAAGAACAGAAGAGTTTTAAAAAATGCTTTTCCCAGAGAAGTTATGAAGAAATAAGGCTCCCAAACCCATGTTCCCCTGGCTGGTCAGGTTTTGTTGCCACCACTTGTTTAAATAATTTACCATAGCCTCCACTGGTAAAATAAAGAGGAATTTCTCCTCCGAAGCGAAACCCTGGCATTCCTGATCTTTGTTCTTTTTCAAACCTAGAATGCCTCTTTCCCACAGTACTCATTGCTTTGTGCTTGGGTACGTTAATCTATTTTAAAAAGCACAAATGATCCTTTGCTAAGTGGGAGAAATAGTTCAGAACAATTTACAGTACAAGTAATCTTAGATACGTGGTCTCAGGTTACTGAAATCAGCCTGTCTCAGTGAAAGGTATTGCTGGTTTCTGTGGGACCTCCCTAGTTCCCTTGCTGGTGTACTCTTATGTCTCACCTCAGTCCTTGATGTAATTGTACCTTTCACCTCTTCTGATCCCTTGAGAGGTACAGTCTTTTCTACCTAGGCCTCAAGTACTGTCTATTCCCTAGGTTCATATCATAGCAATTCTTTTTGCTGTCATCTGAACCTTAATGTGGTAGCGTCTCTAAACTTTGCTTACAGAATTCTTTTATTTTTAATATGTAATACTTTAAGTATACAGAAAAGTATAGAGAATAGTATAATGTTTACTTGAGTTTTTTTTTCAACAAAAGAAATCATTGTGGATACATGTGAAGCTAGAGACACCATGCCCACCCCCCACCCCAGCTCTTTTGAACAAACCTTTTTTGTCCAAGGCACATTGCAGCATAGCTTAGCTTCCCCGTAGGAGGTCTGCCTTCCATGACCTATATTCATGATTCCGTTTCCTCAGTGCTTTCACAGTCCCCCTCCCGCCCCTCACTGTGACTTCGGGCAAATTGCTTTACCTCTCTGAGCTTTATATTTCTCATATGTAAAATGAGAATAATAACACCTGCCTGCTCCAGGTTATTTTGAGAATCGAATGTGGTAATATGTGGAAGTACTTTGTAAAGCTCTGTGCTACACATGGCATCGATCCTCCACATATCATCTGTATAGAGAATCTACAGTAGTGTTTTCCAGGCTGTGGGAGAAGGTGCTGGAGGGAGAGGAGTTGCCAAGGGAAGTCGTGGATCAGATTTTCAAAGACTGACAGCATGGTTAATAAGTTAATCACTTCCAAATTAGAAGAAGTTTTCATGGGGTTAGAGACAGACTGATCGAACTACAGAGAAATAAATTTAATTTGATTTGTTATTCTTTTCTGTTTGTCTTATTCCTAGGACTTCACACACTTCACATGTTCATAGAACAGACTTTGTTCTTCTCAGCATAGGAATCAGTTATAGGAAACTATCCTCCCCCTCACCCCACCGCACCCCTAATTCTGGGTTATGTGAATCTCTGGTACCTTATCCTTAGTGCTCTTGTGTCACTGTATTGTAATTGGCTGGTAATCTACCTACTTCTACTGGAGTTTAAGCTCCACAAGGATGGGATGCAGGTATTTTGTTCATCATTGAATCAATCTCCAGTACCTAGTACAATGTCTAACACATAGAAAGCACTGATAAATAATGCTTGAATGAATGAATGCGTGAAAAGGTCATGACTGAAGGGGACATTCTGGAAACTGAGCCATTTGATGGGAAACATTACACTAGGCCTTCCTTTCATAGGAAGGGTAATTAGATTGAATAATAAGATGTGTGTAATTCTCATTGGAACTCTTAGGTGGAGAAATGAAAAGCCAGAGCTTTAAATGCCTTGCCTTACTATAAATAATGAATGGGGAAGTGAAGATTTCCCCATTTCCCAAGATTGAGATAAATACTGATTTTAAAAAGTTTAAGTTGGTTTCTCCTTGATTCTAAGTGTTGTTTTAAAATCTTACTTTAAATGGTATTATTTCTTAATATTAGATAAGCGTTATCAGTGTTTGTCTTTTAATATACATATAGAAAAAGGCAGAAATCATGACTGTACAGCTCCGTAAATTTTCAGCGAACAGCACAACCCAGAAGCCTGCCCTCTACTTCTCCTAATCACTATCTTTCTCCGCAGGTAACCAGTATATCCTGGTATTTGTTTTTTAATAATACAGTTTTTATAAAATGCCTCAACCTGTTAAACCCCTGTTCATATCAGGAGTAAGTCAGCCTGCTAGGCCAGACACCATCTTCAACCTAGTGATCTGAATGAAGGTATGACAACGTTAGCCCAAAGGGGCTGCTCCATTTTACTGAAAACAGATGTCACACTCCCAAATAATCATTTAATTTTTATCACAGACATCTTAGTCTATGGGTGTGTGAGAAGGTGAAGAACAGAAATTTACTTATAGAGTGTAGTGGGTGTGAGCCTTGGTTCTCTTGGATATTGAAGATCTCAGAACTGCTGGTTATATTACTTAAGAGATATTAGAGTCACTTTGCTTCCCAGCATGGCCATTGTGTTACTTAAGACAATAGCTGGATACCATTCTATCATTTATGCCAAAAACAATTATCCAATGGCCTACCGTGTTTCTCTTTGTAGGCAAAACACTGTGCAATGCAAGGCATTGTGGAGGACACAGTGATTAATAAGCACACTTTTTGCACTTAAGGCACTTATAATCAGGCAGGGAAAATAAAACACATAAACATAAAACCATACAGGCATACCTTTTTTTATTGGGCTTCACAGATACTGCATTTTTTATAAATTGAAGGTTTATGACAACCGTATGTCAAGCTAGTCTGTCGAGGCCACTTTTCCAACAGCATGTGTTCACTTCATGTCTTTGTGTCACATTTTGGAATTATCACAATGTTTTGGACTTTTTCATTATTTTTATATCGGTCGTGGTAATCTATATTCAGTGATTTTTGATGTTATTATTGAAATTGTTTTGGGTACTACGAATTGCATTCATATAAGATAGCAAATTTAATAAATGTGTGCTCCACCAACTGGCCATTCCCCATCTCTCTCTCTCTCCTTGGGCCTCCCTATTCCTTGAGACACAACAGTATTGAAATTAGGCCAATTAATAATCCCGCAGTGGCCCCTAAATGTTCAAGTGAAGGAAAGAGTCACACATTTCTCACTTTAAATCGAAAGCTAGAAGTGACTAAGCTTAATAAGGAAGGCATGTTGAAAGCTGAGATAGGCCAAAAGCTAGGCCTCTTGTACCAAGCAGTTAGCCAAGTTGTAAATGCAAAGGAAATGTTCTTGAAGGAAATTAAAAGTGCTACTCCAGGCTGGGCGCGGTGGCTCACGCCTGTAATCCTAGCACTCTGGGAGGCCGAGGCGGGCGGATTGTTTGAGCTCAGGAGTTCGAAACCAGCCTGAGCAAGAGCAAGACCCCCGTCTCTACTAAAAATAGAAAGAAATTAATCAGACAACTAAAAATATATAGAAAAAATTAGCTGAGCATGGTGGCGCATGCCTGTAGTCCCAGCTACTCGGGAGGCTGAGGCAGAAGGATTGCTTGAGCCCAGGAATTTGAAGTTGCTGTGAGCTAGGATGACGCCACGGCACTCTACCCCAGGCAACACAGTGAGACTCTGTCTCAAAAAAAAAAAAAAAAAAATGCTACTGCAGTGAACACACAAATGATAACAGTGTGAAATAGCCTTATTGCTGATGTGGAGAAAGTTTAAGTGGTCCAGATAGAAGATCAAACTAAGCCACAACGTTATATTAAACCAAAGTCTAATCCAAAGCAAGGCCTTAATTCTCTGCAATTCTGTGAAGACTGAGAGAGGCAAGGAAGCTATAGATGAAAAGTTGGAAGCTAGCAGAGTTGGTTCATGAAATTGAAGGAAAGAAGCCGTCTCCAAAACATAAAAGTGCAAGGTGAAGCAGCAAGTGCTGATGTAGAAGCTTCAGCAAATTATCCAGAAGAGCTAGCTAAGATAATAGATGAAGGTGGCTACACTGAACAACACATTTTCAGTGTAGACAAAACAGCCTTCTAATGGAAGAAGATGCCATCTAGGACTTTCATGGCTAGAGAGGAGAAGTCAGTGCCTGGCTTCAAGGCTTCAAAGGACAGGCTGACTCTCTTGTTAGGGGCTAATGCAGCTGGTGACTTTAAGCTGAAGCCGGTACTCATTGACCATTCTGAAAATCCTAGAGCCCTTAAGAGTTCTGCTAAATCTACTCTGCCTGTGCTCTATCAATGGAACAACAAAGCCTGGATGACAGCATATCTGGTTATAGCATAATTTACTAAATATTTTCAGCCCACTATTGAGACCTACTGCTCAGAAATAAAGATTCCTTTCAAAATATTACTGTTTGTTGACAACATACCTGGTCACCCAAGAGCTGTAATGGAGATGTATAAGGAGATTAATGTTTTTATGCCTGCTAACAATATCCATTATGTAGCCCATTGTTGAATGACTAATTTTGACTTTCAAATCTTAACTATTTAAGAAATACGTTTTATAAGGCTATAGCTGTTATAAATAGTGATTTCTCTGATGGATCTGAGCAAAGGAAATTGAAAATCTTCTGAAAAAGATTCACCATTCTAGAAGCCATTAGGAACATTCATGATTCATGGGAGGAGATCAAAATAATCAACGTCAACAGGAGTTTTGAAGAAGTTGATTTCAACCCTTATGGATGACTTTGAGGGGTTCAAGACTTCAGTGGAGGAAGTAACTACAGATATGGTGGAAATAGCAAGAGAAGTAGAATTAGAAGTGGAGCCTTGCTGTAATCTCATGATAAAACTTGAACAGATGAAGAATTACTTCTTATGGGTTAGCAAAGAAAATCGTTCTTGAGATGGAATTTACTCCTGGTGAAGGCGCTGTGAACATTGTTGAAATGACAACAAAGGATTCAGAATATTCCATAAACTTGATTGATAAAGCAGTGGCTGAATTTGAAGGGACTGTCTCCAACTTCGAAAGTTGTTCTTCTGTGGGTAAAATGCTATCAAAAAGCATTGCTTGCTACAGAAAAATCTTTAATGAAAGAAAGAGTCTGTTGATCCAGCAAACTTCACTGTCATCTTATTTTAAGAAATTGCCACAGCCACCCCATCCTTCAGCAGCCACCACCCTGATCAGTCAGCAGCCATCAACATAGGGGCAAGACCCTCCACCAGCAAAAAAGATAATGACTCACTGAAGACTCAGAATCATCAGCCTTTTTTATCAATAAAGTGTTTTTTACCTGAATTATGTACTTTTTTTAGACATAATGCTATTGGATACTTAACAGGCTATGGTATAGTGTAAACATAACTTTTTTTTTTTTTTTTTGAGACAGAGTCTCACTCTGTTGCCCTGGCTAGAGTGAGTGCCGTGGCGTCAGCCTAGCTCACAGCAACCTCAAACTCCTGGGCTCAAGCGATCCTCCTGCCTCAGCCTCCCGAGTAGCTGGGACTACAGGCATGCGCCACCATGCCCGGCTAATTTTTTCTATATATTTTTAGTTGGCCGATTAATTTCTTTCTAATTTTAGTAGAGGCGGGGTCTCGCTCTTGCTCAGGCTGGTTTCGATCTCCTGAGCTCAAACAATCCGCCCGCCTCAGCCTCCCAGAGAGCTAGGATTACAGGCGTGAGCCACCGCGCCCGGCCTAAACATAACTTTTATATGCACTGGGAAATCACACAATCTGTGTGACTTGCTTCATTGCAATATTTGCTTTGTCGTGGTGATCTGCAGTTGAACCCACAATATCTCCGAGGTATGCCTACACTTTAAAGTAGTATTTTAGAAGTGACATAAAATACTGAGATGGAAGGAGAAGTTGTTTTTGACTAGGGGAATGGGAACAGCTATCCCAAGCAAGGATAGGTAAAGTAGCATTCTAATGAAAAAGAATGGCACAGCCAAAGTGTAGGAGTGGAAAAGTACAGTAGGAGTGAGGAATGTTTTTGTGAAGCATTAGACACAAGCAAAGAATGTTTATTAATAGGCTAGAAAAGGGCCCTGAGTGCTCATTGGAGGTTTGGGACTTTATTCAACCCGCAGAGGAGAGGTTTTGAGGAGAAAGGAACCATTGCTGTCAAACTCAGATTTCATACTAGTTTCCAGTTGTATCCGCCAGTTAAGCTTACAGTACTGTCCCTGAGGCTGCATGGGTTGTGCCAGCTTTGCAGGTTACTCATTCATTTGTTATCAGTGAAGTAGTTAACAACAGTTAAGGCACTATAGCAATCATGGATCATTTTGTGCTTTAATTTTTCCTAGAGGATCTTTTGCTAGTTCATTCTTCTCTGAATAAA
>NW_012135081.1:2707459-2711515 GCF_000956105.1 Propithecus coquereli
TGTCCGATTAATTTCTTTCTGTTTTTGGTAGAGACAGGGTCTCACTCTTGCTCAGGCTGGTCTCGAACTCCTGAGCTCAAATGATCCGCCCGCCTCAGCCTCCCAGAGTGCTAGGATTACAGGCGTGAGCAACCGCACCCGGCCTGAATTAGGTATTTTAAGTAATCTAGAGATGATTTAAAGTATATGGAAGGATATGGGTAGGTTATATACAAATATTGCACCATTTTGTATAAGGGACTTGAGCATCCATGGATTTTAGTATCTGCAGGGGAAAGGGAATGGATTTCCTTGAACAAATCCCCCATGGATACAAGGGACAATTGTATATTTCTCATCTTATTACCCTTACCAAAACCTCAAGGGTGTTGTGGCTTACATCCATTTGTATGATACACAGAAAGCCAATTACTGAGATAATGAGGATCACCAAGGAAGGAAGGAATTTTTAATATGAATGACACATGGCATGGGGGGCGGGTGCTGAAATTCATCTCCCCAACTAACAGAGAGTAGTTCCTGCCACCTATGAGCTTATAAGATCAAAAACAAGTTACGTGCATCTAAGATACAATGGTGGTGCGGACATTGGGTAAACATTCCTATTCCAAAAAGGAGAAATCACACCCCCCCGCAAAAAAGGACTCCATGTCCTGCATCCCTAGCACACTGGTGCAAGGGGTGGACCCAAAAGTCTCAGGCAGCACTGCCCCACGTGGCTGCTCTCACGGACTGGATTCTGGTGCCTGTGGCTTTTCCAGGCTGAGAGTGCACGCTGCCAGTGGCTTCACCATTCTAGGGTCTGGAGGGTGGTGGTCCTATTCCTACAGCTCCAGTAAACAGCGCCCTGGTGGAGACTCCACGTGGGGGCTCCAGTCCCACATTTCCCCTCGGCACTGCCCTAGTAGAGTCTCTCTACAAGGACTCCGCCCCTGTAGTAGGCTTCTGTCTAGGCACCCAGGCTTTTGCGCCTATAAACTTAAGAGCATGTGGATGCCACCAAGGCTTATGGCTTGCATTCTCTGGAGTAGAAGCTGGAGCTTTACAGGGAGCCCTTTGAGCCAAGACTGGAGCCAGAGCAGTGGAGATACGGGGAGCAGCCTCTGAAGTGGTACAAGGTGGTGGTGCCCTGGGCCTCGCCCTGAAACTATTCAGTGCTCCTAGGCCTCTGGGCCTGTGATGGGAGGATGGAGTCATGTTGATCTCTTTAGCAAGTGGTTGCTCTGCAGCTCACTTGGATTCCTCCCCTGAAAATGCTCTTTCCTTCTCTATCACGTGGCCAAGCTGTGAATTTTCCAAATTTTCATGCTCTGCTTCCCTTTTTATTGTAATAAATTACAATTTTAATTCATCCTTTGCTCCTGTGTCTGATTGTAGGCTGTTAGAAGTAGCCATGCCACTTCTCAAATGCTTTGCTGCTGAGAAATTTATTCCACAAGATACCCTAGGTCATCACTCTTAAGTTCAGCCTTCCATGAAGTTTAAAACATAGACACAATGCAGCCAGGTTCTTTGCTAAGACATAACAAGGGTGACCTTTGCTTCCGTTCCCAATGAATTTCTCATTTCTGAGACCTCATCAGCCTGGACTTTATTGTCCATATTTCTATCAGTATTTTGGTCATGACCACTTAACAAATCTGTAAGAAGTTCCAAACTTTCCCCCATCTTCCTCTCTTCTTCTGAGACCTTCAAACTCTTCCAACCTCTGCCAGTTACCCAGTTCCAAAGCCGTTTCCGCGTTTTCAGCTATCTTTATAGCAGCGCTCTACTCCTCAGCACCAGTTTTTTATGTTGATCCGTTTTGCATTGCTGCAAAGGAATACCTGAGCTAGGTAATTCATAAAGCAAAGAGGTTTATTTGGTTCATGGTTCTGCAGACTGTATAAGAAGCATGGTGCCAGCATTTGCTTCTGGTGAGATCTTCCAGGAGCTTCCAATCAAGACAGAAGGCAAAGGGGGTATAGGTGTGTCACATAGCAAGAGAAGGTGTGAGAGAGGGAGGAGGAGGTGTCAGCCTCCTTTAAACATCTAGCTCTGGCATGAATTAATAGCACATGAACTAACAGAGTGAGAACTCACTCATTATTGCGGGCAAGGCACCAAGCCATTCATAAGGGATCTGCCCTCATGATCCATATGCCTCCCACCAAGCCCCACCTCTAACACTGGGGATCAGATCTCATGCCCTTCTCACATTTCTTCCCAACATTCCCTTTATCTTGTAGAAATTCCTCTGTTTTTGGGAAACAACTCAAAAGGCCAAGTAGTTAGTTAAAAGTTACAAGGTTCTGGCCATCAAGCCCTACTGGCCTGTGAATCCAAAGCATAAGAAGGCTACAGGGAAAACATGTATGGGAGTTCATCCTGTGTTTGTTCATGGGGTGGTTACACTACTACTATGTTTGTCCCATTTTAACTTTCTTTTCCTGAATGAGGAACATCATACTGTACAGAAAATCATGTAAGACAAGAGTCAAATCATGAGTTTAAGTCCTGCCTCTGCTACTTACTATCTTTGTGACCCTGAGCAAGGCACTTAACCTCTATGAGGTAGTTAGGAAATTCCAGTTGGAAAATAGTTGTGAAAGCATTAACAGTATCGGGATTCACATTGCTTTGCTTTATATTTGGAGATGATGTTTCATACAGGCATTACTGACATTGCTTATAGGTGCTTCAGAAAAGACCAGGGCATGTCCTACATCATGGTCACAGTGCATGGAGGCAGTGTGCTATAGAAAATCACTGGGGTAGAGAGTACAAACACTGAATTCCTGCTTACATCCTGCCATTTGCAAGTGTAACTCAGATGTAACTGAGGACTTTGTAAGTGACCCTGCATTTGTAAAAACAAAACAGAAGAGCAAGAAAAACAACAGAAACAATACACACACACACACACTCAAATTCAATTTCAAAAGACTTAATGAATAATACAGATCTTTATTAGGCGATTCTTGAAGAAAAGATACATTGGACATTATACTACTAGACTTCATAAAGAGTACTTTTTAACCACACCATATAATAGTTTTCTTTCTCCTTTCTGTCCCCAAACCTCCCAGATATCTCCTGGGCCATGCTCTCCAGGATCAGCCACATTCCTAGATTTTTCCTTCCTGGCCTCTTTTTCATTGCCATCATTATCATTATTATTATTTAGAGAGTTTCCCACCTCTTCTCCCTACCCATTGTTCTATTCAGCATAAGGAAGATAGCTAGTTTCAACAGGAAAGAAAGTCTCCCTTCTTAAAAAATGGACAGGGGTCGCTAGTATTTTGTGCCTGTGTCACTGGCTGTCTGATATAAAGCAAGTGAGTTAACCTCTTTAACCCCAGACACCTTTTTTGTGGAGTTGGATCTAGCAATATTTGTTCCTTTAAACTCACAAGTAAGGATGAGATGAGATAAAGGATAAGAAAATGCTCTGTAAATGTTAAAGCACTATACAAATATGAGGTTGCATTAATTTGTAGCCTCGACAACTGTTCGCAGAATTTGTCACTCTGTCAGCTCAATTTCCTAAGATCCTAGCAAGTCTAAAATCATGTTTAGGAATGATCTACCCTGTTTTTATCATAGCTGACCACACTGGATTGTTGCTGCAGTGATTTCCTAGCAATTCATAGCCAGGCTACTGTGCAGAGCTCCTGACACATACTCTCTCATCTGATCCTCACAGTAACCCTGTGAGGAAGATGATTGCCCCCATGGTTGAAACTGTACTTCGGGCTCTGCATTTTCTCTCTCCTATTTGCAGTCACCTTGTCTGAGTACCACAGCAGCTACTTGTGTGACCTCTCTGCTCTTCCCCTGAACAACCTCATAGTGTGAATGATGCTTCTGAATTTGGTCAGTAGGATATCCTCTAGTAACTAGTTAGTGGGTCTGTCCTCCTATCCATTAGTGATTGAGTCAGAAAATGAAGAGCAAAAGCCATACAAGTGTGACATGGCCTTTTATGGTGCCTGTTTCCAGACCTCTTAGCCACACTGACGGCTGGATACCCTCACAACTTTTTTTTTTTTTTTTTTTTTTTGGAGACAGAGTCTC
>NW_012135081.1:2714428-2717386 GCF_000956105.1 Propithecus coquereli
TTTTTTTAGTTGTCCAGATCATTTCTATTTTTTTTTAGTAGAGACGGGGTCTCGCTCTTGGTCAGGCTGCTCTCGAACTCCTGACCTTGAGCGATCCACCCGCCTCGGCCTCCCAGAGTGCTAGGATTACAGGCGTGAGCCACCGCACCCGGCCAAAAAATTTCATTTTTTATTGTGGTAAAATATACATAACATAAAATTTACCATTTTAGCCATTTTTAAGTATACAGTTCAATAGCATTAAGCATATTCACATTGTCGTACAATCATACATCCATCTCCAGAACTTTTTCATCATCCCATACTGAAACTCTGTATGTCAAATCTTACCGGAGCACAGCTATAGTCATTTGTTTACGTGTCATCTATGGCTGCTCTTCTACAGTGGCAGAGTTGAATAGTCGCAACACAGACTGTATGGCCCACAAAGCCTGAAATATTTACCGTCGACCCTTTCCGGAAAATGTCTGCTTACCCATACCCTAGTCTCTTGTGACTTCTTGTATAGTTACCATAGCAGCCATCCAGTTTCATTCACTTTCAGTCTGTCTGCCCCAAGAGTTGTGCATTGTGTCTCATACTTCATCTCAGTGGATTTCACTGCCTTTCATCCATTTGCCCATGACAAAAATTTGGGCATCTTCCTTGATTTTTCATCTATCTTACCTCTCTCACCTACACGTAGTCAACAAGACTGTTCAGTACCTCATCCCCCTGCTGCTGTCTGGTTCAGGCCATCATTATTTCTCACCTGAATTGCAACAACAACCTTCCACCTGGTGTTCCTCACTCTCATCTTATTCCTCCCTCATCTCATCCTCCATTCATTCTGTATACTGTAGTTGGAATAATATAACTTCGATAAAGTCCTTTCCTGTTTGAAAGAATCTCCTTATTGCCTTGTGAACAAAAGTTTTCCGAAAAGGAATTTGGAGGAAAGAGACCTTATTCCAGTGGCAAATCAGGGAGATGCAGCCTTCAGTGTAAAATGAAGGTGTTTTAAAGGGAACAAAGGGAAGATTTGGATTTTATAGCAAAAGTTCCTGCTCAGGTTCCCAATCAGGTCTGTGTATGCAAATGAAGGATTGAAACTCACTTAGTACTGATGGGTTGGCCCAGCTGAGTTCTGACTGGTTGATACAGCTGAGCCCTGATTGGCTGAGTCAGGTGAGCTCAGTTGGTTGGTGCAGGTGGGCTCTGGAGTCCCAAAGTTGAAGAGAGATGTGGGCTTTCAGGGAACTAAGAGTACACATGTGACCTCCAGTCAACAAATAGCTGCTTGGTTCTACTCTAAATGTAGGCCCAGTTTGCCATCTTGAAAGATTGTCTCTTTTAGGTTCACATTTATTCACAGACAGCCTTCAGGATAAAATCTAAACTCTTTCCCAGGATAGCAGAGCTTTGCCTTCCGATGTGGCACCTACTTACCTGTTTTAGCTAATTTTCTGAAGTCCACTTGCACTGAATCGTTTGTAGCATGCAGTGGCTTGATCTCTTGTCTGTGGTCTTTTGAGTATGCTATTTCTTCTTCCTACAAAGCTCTACCCATTTTCTTACCATCCCCTACTCCATCAGCCCATCCTTCAGGATTTAGCTCAGATTTCGCTTTCTCCAGGAGGCCTTCCCTGATCTCTCCACACTAGGTTAGGTATCTTGCTTGTGTATTCTGCAAAGCCTATTTTTCTTTATTGGAGGATTTATCATACTGTACTTTGTTTACTTGTCTACTACCCCAGAAGACTGTAAGGTCCCCGAAGGCAGGAGTGAGCTATCTTGTTCATCAGAGTATAGTTTCTGGCGTATAGTAAGAGACATGGTCAATTTTTTTCTCTGTTTTTAAAAAAATTATGGTAAAATTAACCATTTTAACTATTTTTAAGTGTATAATTCAGTGGCATTGTTACATTCACATTGTTGTTCAAACATTACCACTGTCCATCTCTAGAACTTTTTTATCATCCCAAACTGAAACTCTGTACCAGTTAAACAGTAACTCCCTATTGCCCCTTCCCACCAGCCCCATAACAATTCCACTTCTGTCTTTATGCATTTGTCTTTGGTCCCCCATGTAAGTGGAATCATACAATATTGGTCCTTTTGTGTCTGATTTATTTCACTTAGCATAACGTTTTCAAGGTTTGTCCATATACAGCATGTATCATGATTTCCTATTGTTTTAAGGCTGTATAATATTTTATCGTATGTATATACTACATTTTGTTTATCCATTCATCCATTTATTTATCCATTTGTGGACATTTGTGTTGTTTCCACCTTCTGGCAATTGTGAATAATGATGATAGGAACAAATAGCTGTTTGAGTTCCTGCTTTCAGTTCTTTTGGAATTGCTTGATCTTATGGTAATTCTTATGTTGATCTCATGTTTAATTTTTTTGAGGAACTACCATACTGTTTTCCATAGCAGCTGTATCATTTTACTTTCCCACCAGGAGTGCACTAGGGTTCCAGTTTCTCGACATCCTCACCAATACTTGTTATTTTCTGTTTTGTTTTTTTAAGATAAGAAATCTTATTCATTTTTTAATATAATTACCATCCTAATGGGTGTGAAGTGGTATCTGATTGTGATTTTGAGTCACATTTACCTAATAATTAGTGATATTGAACATCTGTTCATGTGCTTATTGGCCATTTGTATATCTTCTTTGGAGAAGAGTCTGTTCAAATCCTTTGTCTATTTTTTAAGTGGGTGTTTTGTTGAATTGTAGGAGTTCTTTATGTATTCTGGGTATTAATTCCTTATCAGATGATAGGCGATTTGTAATTATTTTCTCATTCTGTGGGTTGCCTTTACACTCTCTTGATAGTATCTTTTTTTTTTTTTTTGAGACAGAGTCTCATTCTGTTGCCCTGGCTAGAGTTAGTGCCATGGCATTAGCCTAGCTCACAGCAACCTCACACTCCTGGGCTCAAGCGATCCTACTGCCTCAGCCTCC
>NW_012135081.1:2717436-2719443 GCF_000956105.1 Propithecus coquereli
GCAAGGGCAGGATATGTAACCTAACCAAATGTCTGTACCCCCTATATATGCTGAAATAAAAAAAAAAAAAGAGTAGCCCATTCCATTCTGAAGTTGAAAGCCACCCATTAATATTTTGTGTAATAGTTTAGAGCCATCCTGACACAATGCAGGAATGTCTTCAGGGCTTCCTGAGGGGCATGAGGTGGACTTTTAGGCTTATCCCTGCTTCAACCTGAGCAGAAATGTTTTTGTCTATTTTATAAATTGACATTTCATGTAAGATTTTGTTTGAAAAAGACTTCCACTGATTGCAAACAAAAAAGCTTTAAAATCTTAATCCAACTTTCTACCAATCCAGTGTAAAAAAGTCTGCTTTACAACATGACTGACAGATAATGACTTAGGAGAATGTATCCTAATGTCAGTTTCTGAATTCTAAGCCTTCTAGTGCTTGGCATATATAGTAGAAGTACTCAAGAAGTACTTACTGAATGAATGAATTCTTGGTCATGGTTGTGGTAAGAGTCAGCTGAATAGTACTGGACTTTTATTTTAGCCTCCAAATGGAGGCATCACATAGGCAGCAGGATATGTGGTTCTGAAGCTCAAGAGAAAGATTTAATAACGAGAACCAAAAGAAGAGCAGAAGCTTGGTATAGAACTATAGCTAGGCTCTGAGGACTGCAAGCCAGCTCTTTGCATGTTGATATACAGCTCATTTAGAATTAGCCAGAGGAGCAGCTCTGCATTGGGAGGAAGGTGGGTGGCTCTTATCATAGGAGAAGAGAGAAATGCAGCCAGATGGATAGTTTACACTGTCCCCACTCCCCGGGCGCCTCCTTCCTCCAGTGACAACTAGATGCTAGGCTGCCAATTTTCTACTTTGTCACTTACAGATTTCATTTTGGAAAATCTATAACAGTTCTAGAAATTGAAATAAAAACAATTTTGTCAAACCTTAATTTTAATCATTTTAAACATGAAAAACTGCAGTCTTAAGTCTCTCTTCAGAACATTAAGATCTGGCTCTCCCTCCTACCGGGTCTTATGCCCTCCTCACTGGTGACTGTCAGCATCCATGCTAACTGAGAGCCACCCCATGCGTCCATCCATCTTACTGGCTTTCCACCTAGTGAGGCCACTTCTCAAGTTTGTCCTTTCTAAGCCTCACACCTGCCAAATTTACCCAAAGCTGAGCTATTTGCCTCTGATTCTCAATAACTGGTCTCTTCCTGATCATTTTGTGATAGTCACTCTTAGTCTGTTTATAGAATACTTTGAAAGAGGCCTATTATGGAAATAAATGTAAGATTAACAATGATAAGTAACTCTATTAGGAGATACTTGTGAAGCACTTATACTTTGAGTACTTGGACATTTTGATCTAAAAATGCTAAGAAAGGTTCTTAGGTAAGAATTTGTTCTATTTAAATGAAGTAAAAACCAACAATTATAACTATTAGAAATGTATCCAGAGGTTTCTCTGAGTAGGTTCCGTCAACCCAAAATGAAGCCAGTTTTCTACCTTGTCTGTGTATCCACGCAACTACCACATCTATTCTCCTATCTGCTTCCCAACACACAGCCCAATCAAGATGTCGCTAGACTTCCATCTCCCTGGCCCTGCAGACACTCAAGTCAAAACTGTCCTCCATTTTACCACCCTCCCCCACATCACCAATTTTCTTTTCTTCAAATTTAACTTGTTTCCCATGGTTCTTTTATTTCCTTCACAAGGCACAGGAGCCTTTCCCCTTTATATCCCACACATTAAACTCTTTGTAGACTCTAGTTGTTGCCTCCACATCTATTCTCATTTTTTCACCAGTCTCCTTGATTCAAGTTATGGTGCAAATAATTTTTCATGCCCATTTTTCTGTAATTAAAAAGTTTCATTTTTTTTTGAGACAGAGTCTCACTCTGTTGCCTGGGCTAGAGTGAGTGCTGTGGCGTCAGCCTAGCTCACAGCAACCTCAAACTCCTGGGCTCAGGCGATCCTACTGCCTCAGCCTCCCGAGTAGCTGG
>NW_012135081.1:2722938-2749399 GCF_000956105.1 Propithecus coquereli
TATGTTTTCTTCTAAGAGTTTTATAGTTTTAGCACTTACATTTAGGTCTTTGATCCATTTTGAATTAATTTTTATATATAGTAAAAGGTAAGGATCCAACTTCATTCTTTTGCATGTGGATATCTAGTTTTCCCAGCACCATTTGTTGAAAAGATTGGTTTTTTTCCCCCATTAAATGGTTTTGGCACTCATGTCAAAAATCATTTGACCATATATATGAGGGTTTATTTCTGAGCTCTCTAATCTATTCCATTGGTCTGTATATCTGTCTTTATGCCAGTACCACACTGTTTTGATTATTGTAGATTTATAGTGAGTTTTTATATCAGAAGTGTGAGTCCTCCAACTTTGTTCTTTTTCAAGTCAGAGACAAGATTTTAATACTACTTGCTACTTTTTATTTGCTCTTCCTCCCAGCATATTTTCTTGTGTACCCTTGCCTAGAGTGTTTCCTTTAACACCTCCTCCTAGATGACTTCTCTTCCTTTCATTTCTGTTATAACCTCATTTCAATATCAGTTTTCTTTCCTTCTTCTACCATGTATCCCTTAATTTGGGTTCTTCTTTATTTGTGTGTGTCCAGGCCACAACTGACATTTTAAAGTCTTAATCCTCCTGCACAACCAAGAGAAGAGAGCCCTAGCCATCCATTGCCCCCAACTTTGCATCTATCTAGTTCAATCTCTTTTGGGTCAAAAGTTGCTTTTACTTTTCCTTTATCATCTGGGCTGGCCGTGCCATCTTTAGCACTGTGGGAGGATGAATAGTGAGATAGTAGTGGTGTGATGGATGAGGTGCATTGACTAAGAGACTGTGTAGTATAGTGAAAAAAGCATTATATTGGAGGCCAAGAAACCTGGGTTCTAGCTCTACAACTATCACTAATTGGCAATTAGACAACTTAGCCTCTCTTAACTTATAGAAAAGGAAAGTGAAACTAGAAGGTCTCTAAGTTCATTATAAATCTAAAAAGTTTATTTGTACATTTTGCAAGGCAATTTCCTCAGAAGGCAAAGGCATTTAAGCTGGTTTTAATGAATAAATAGAACTTAGGTAAGAAACAGAGAATAACTTTGGGAGATTTAAAACAAGAAAATGAAAGTCTATTTAGTAGTCAGTGAAAATAAGTGACCAGACATTTTATTAAGTGATGCTGGGTCAATTGTATGTCCATGGAGGGAAAAAAATGAACGTGGACCTCTACCTCACACCATATACAAAAATCAATTTTGTATATGGTTTACAAATCTAAATGAGGAAGGGAAAGCAATAAAACTTCTAGAAGAAAACAAAGGAGAATACTTGCATGACCTTGGGATAGGCATCGATTTCTTAAACAGAACAAAAAGTACTAACAAAAAAGAAAAGATTGATAGATTGGATTTCAGTTAAATTAAGAACTATTGTTTATCAAAAGACACCATTAAGAAAGTAAAAAGGGGAGAAATATTTGAAATATATTTCGCAGACCACTTGAAAATATAAAAAGAACTCCCACAAACCAGTAAGAAAAATACAGATAACTCAATAGAAAAAAGTGGGCAAAGACTTAAATCAGCACTTCACAAAGGAGGATATCTAAACGGCCAATCAGCCTATGAAAAGGTGCTCAATATCATTAGAAAGTGCAAATTAAAACTATAGTGAACCAACAAACACATGAAAAAATGCATCAATATCATTAGAGAAATGCAGATGGAAACCACAAAGAGGTACCACTTTTATATCCGTTAGGATGGCTGTAATTGAAAAAGAAAAAGGGAAAATAACAAGCGTTTGCAAGGATGTGGAGAAATTGTGACCTTATTACTTTGCTGGTGGGAATGCAAAGTGGTTCAGCCACTGTGGAAAACAGTTTGGCAGTTCCTTAGAAAAGTTAATCATAGAATTACCATAGGACTCTGTAATTCCACTCCTAGACTCAAAAGAATTAAAAACAAGTACATATGCATGCACCACTATTCATAGTAGCCTAAAGGTAGAAAGAACCTAATGTCCATCAACAGATGAATGAATAAACAAACTGTGGTATATACATTTTTTGATTAATTTTTTAATTACATATTTTTTGCTTTTGTTATTTTTAATTGACACATAATGTACATATTTATGGAATAAAGTATGATATTTTGATACATATATACAATGTATATAATCAAATCAGAGTAATTAGCATATCTATCATCTCAAACATTTATCATTTCTTTGAGTTGGGAACATTTAAAATCCATTCTTCTTATAGGCTGTTTGTTTCCTGGAAAAAGAAGAAAAAGAAAAAAAAAGTAAAATCCGTACTTCTAGCTATTTGAAAATCAATCGTTGTTAATTATAGTCACCCTATGGTGCTATAGAACACTAGAAATTATTTCTCCTATCTAGCTGTACTTTTATATCTGTTAACCTACCTTTGGCTATCTGCCCCTCTCTGCAACCCTTCCCCACCTCTAGTAACCACTATTCTACTCTCTACTTCTTCTGTGAGATCAACTTTTTAAGCTTCCACATGAGTGAGAACACGTGGTATTTCTCTTTCTGTTCTTGGCTTATTTCATTTAATATAATGCCTTCCAAGCTCATCCATGCAGCAAATGACAGGATTTCATTCCTTTTTTATGGCTAAGTAGTATTCCATTGTATATACGTATCACATTTTCCTTATACATTCCTCTATTGATGGACACTTAGGTTGATTCCATATCTTGGCTATTGTGAATAGTACTGCAGTAAACATGGGAATACAGATCTCTCTTCAACATACTGATTTCCTTTCCTTTGGAAATATACCCAGTAGTAGTATTGGGGGAATCATATGGTAGTTCTATTTTTTAATTTTTTAAGGAACCTCCATACTCTTTTCCAAAATAGCTGTACTAGTTTACATTCCCATGAACAGTGTTTAAGAATTCTTTTTTCTCTGCATTGTTGTCAATATTTGTTATTTTTTGGTCTTTTTTATAATAGCCATTTTAACTGAGGTGAGATACCTCATTGTGGTTTTGTTTTGCATTTCCCTGATGATTATTAGTGATGTTGAGCATTTTTGCATATATCTGTTGACCATTTGTATGTCTTCTGTTGCGAGATGCCTATTCAGCCCCTTTGCCCATTTTTAAATCAAATTACTTGGGGTTTTTTTTGTTGTTGTTTTTTGTTTGTTTGTTTGTTTTTGGTTGTTGAGTTGTGTTCCTTCCTTATATATTCTGGATATTAATCCATGCCAAATGAATAGTTTGCAAATCTTTTTTTGTATTCTCCAGGTTGTGTCTTCACCCTGTTGATTGTTTCCTTTGCTGTGCAAAAGCTTTTTAGTTTGATGTAATCTCATTTGTCTATTTTTGCTTTTGTGACCTATGTTTTTGAGGTCTTCTCCATAAAATCTTTGCCTAGACCATTGTCCTGAATCATTTCCTCTGTTTTCTTCTAGTATTTCATAGTTTCAGGTCTTATATTTAAATGTCTTTAATCCATTTTGAGTTGATTTTTGTATATGGTGAGAGATAGATAGGGCTCTAGTTTCATTTTTCTGCATACGGTATCCAGTTTTCCCAGCACCATTTATTGAAGAGATTGTCCCTTCCCCAATGAATGTTCTTGGTGCCTTTGTCAAAAGTCATTTGGCCATAAATATGTGGATTTATTTCTGGGTTATCTATTTCGTTCCACTAATCTATGTGTCTGTTTTTATGCCAGTACCATGCTGTTCTGGTTATTATAGCTCTGTAGTATATTTCGATGTCCAAGTAGTATGATGCCTCCAGCTTTGTTCTTTTTGCTCAGAATTGCTGTGGTTATTTGGGGTCTTTTTAAGTTCTATATGAATTTTAGGGTTTTTTCTATATCTGTGAAGAATGTCATTGGTATTTTGATAGGAATTGTTTTGAATCTATAGGTCGCTTTTGGTAGTATCATTATTTTCACAACATTAATTTTTCTAATCATGAATGTGGGATATCTTTCCATTTTTTGGTGTCTTTAATTTCTTGCATCAGTGTTTTATAGTTTTCCTTGTAGAGCTCTTTCACCTCCTTGGTTAAATTTATTTCTAGGTATTTCTTTTTTTGGCTATTGTAAATGGAATTGCTTTCTTGATTTCTTTTTCTGCTAGTTCATTGTTGGTGTATTTGAAAGCTACTGATTTTTGTATGTTGATTCTGACCTGTGTGAATTATTAATCCATAGAAAGGAATGAGGCACATGCTATAATGTGAATGAGCCTTGAAAACATTATGCTAAGTGAAAAAAGCCAGACACAAAAGCCCACATATTGTATGACTCCATTTATATGAAATAATCCAGAATAGATAAATCAATACAGAATGCAGACAGGAGCTGGGGAGGGCAGGGGCATAGGAGGTTGGGAATGGAGAGAAACTGCTTATGTTTTGGAACTAGGTAGGGGTGGTGGTTGTTGTGGATATGTTAATTGCCACTGAATTATTCACTTTAAAGTGGCTAATTTTATATTATATAAATTTAATCTTAATAAATTATTTTTAAAAAAAACTATGGGATGCAACTATATATGGATACCCACCAGAGTGGGTAAAATTAAGAAGACAGACTATCATTTCCGAGTATTGATGAGGATGTAGAGCACTGGAACCTAGTTCCTAGAGATTTAGAATATCACTTAAGCTAAATATATGCCACCTTCTGACCCAGCGTTCCATTCCTATCTATATGTCAAAAAGAAGTAAATGTATGGCCACCAAAAGACACATACAAGAGGATTCTTAGCAACTTTTATTCCTAATAGCTTAAAACTATAAACAACCTAAATCAAAGCAGAATGGATAAATTGTGCTACATTCATACACAGAATATTACAAAACAGCAGTAAAAATAAAGAACTATTGCTACACAAAAACAAGATGAATTTCGCAGAAATAGTGTTGACTGAAAGAAGGCAGATTCCAAAGATTATGTTTATATTCCACTTATATGAAGTTCAAGAAGAAGCAAAACTAATCTATGGTGATAGAATAGCCTTTGCTGGGGATGGTTGTTGACAAGGAGCTCACGAGAGTTGTTTGTGGTGCTGGAAATAAATCTTCTACATCTTGATTTAAGTGGTGGTTACTCAGGTATATACATATGTACAAAACAAGCTGTGCATTTAAGGTTTATGCACTTTATTATATTATACCTTAAAAAAATTTTTTTAAGTAGAAAAAACAAAAAACAGTTACCAGAGCAGGTGTTCATATAGAAAAGCAATAGCAGAGAGTGTTTGAGACATGTAAGGTTGCAGAAGGCCTTGAGTGACAGTGAAGTGGCAGAAATTTGGACTCTGTTAAATAACTCTGGTAGGTCTGAGGGAGAGAAATGATGTAATGAAAGCAGATTTTTAGGGAAATGGATCTTTGGAAATGTGCCTGGTGGACTGAGGGCTGGTCCACCAGTGGGGAGGCTATTGCAGTGGGATCTGAATTAGGGGAGTACTGTTGAAAATGGGAGCTCTGAAGGAAGAGGAATTGGTAAGCCTGGTGACTGGTTGAGGATGGACAGCAAAGGAGTACTGGGCAGAGAGGACTGAGGTTACATGCTAAATGGCTGGAAAAATGATGGTCCCAATAACAGAAATAAAGAATGCCAGAAGGAAAAATCAGTTCTGGAGTAAGATGAATGGTTTTAAGTGCTTTAATTTTGAAATGGTGGTGGGCCTCCTTGATACACTGGTGGGACTCAGGAGAGCAGTTATGGCTGGCAATAGAAATCTGAAAAGCACTGTACAGATTGTAGGGTGTAACAGAAATTTCAGAAGGCAGGCCCTTAAGGTAGGGAGAGGTGGTTTTAGGGGGAGAGAAGATTGCAGCTGTGGTTAGGACCAGGATAGCATAGTGTCATTTAAGCCAAGGAAGAGAGAGTGCAGGGTGAAGATGTAAAGGGAGAAGATAAAAGAAGGAAAAGGAACAATTGAAAATGGGATGGAGAGAAGGGATAATTGGGGGGACACAGTCTTGCAGAAGGCAGGAGGAAATAGGATCTGAAAGCAAAGGCAGAGGACTTAGCTGTGGACTGCTGTAAAGAACTCAGGTGCCTACAATTAGATCACAAGAATTTGTCAGCATCTTCGGTGACTTACTCTTGCAGTATTCTTTGTCCTCTAAGTAGGAAAAGAGGGTGACCTAGGATTGAAAATGAGTGTGGATGTGGGAACCAAGGAGTCCTGGGTATTTGGTCTCATAGGTTCCACACATAATCCTATTCTCTGTGAAAGGAATATGAAAGAAGTTTAAGACTTCTGGGAATTTATTCTCTGTATGGTACAATTCAGTAATGATTAAGTGCCAAAACAAGTATATAGAGAGTGTTTTGAATCTTGATTTTGTCATTTTCTGGTTGTATAACTTTAGGCAAGCTACATTAGTTCTCTGTGCTTCTGTTTCTTCATCTGGTAAATGGTGGTAATAATGTCTACCTCATATGTTTTTCTGGGGATTAAATGAGTTAATATAAGAAAGGTGCTTGGAACAGTGTGTGAAACATAGCATGTGATAAATATTAGCTAAGATCATGATGGATGCTATAGGAGTGCAGAAGGGGAAATAATTAGTAGAGGTGGAGTTGGTGGGAAGCCTGTGTGGAGTAGGGATTTATTGGAGGACAATGTAGGAATAGATAGGAGGAAAGGAATGAGGGAAAAGGAATTCTAAGTTGGGGAAAACATTGTAAGTAAATTGTTGGATCAGTAAAGCCATAGCATTTCTATGCGATGTAACTAATAGCCCGACTATGCCTGTGTTGGGGAGTAGTGGGAGATAGGAAAGGAGGATGGGTAATTGGTGCCTGTTAATAATAAAAGAATTATGAGTTGGGGCACCAGAGGTCTTTGATTGGGATTTTTATCCCACCCTGTGACTTTGGGGAAGTTGTCCAGTCTCTTGACCCCAAATTTCCTTATCCATAAAATGAAATGGATTGGATTTGTAAAATCCCCCACAGCTCTGAAATCCTGTGCTTATGTGGAAGTGATTTCTCTGACCCCACTGTCTGTGAAACGGTGTTTTTCTTTGCTTCACGTTGTGTGGGGCCGACTTGTGGTTCTGGCCTCATTAGCCCATGTGGTAAGTGAGTAAGCTGACCAGCCCGCGTGCAGACACTACACACAGCCTCGCCGCACTTAGTGATCACCACCACTGTGAGATCTGGAATCTCAGCAGGTGGATTTATGGAAGGATCCCTTGGGAATTTCACTCCCAAATTATTTAGAGTTAATTCTACTACTGTTCTCCTGAGTAGCCTCAAGTTTTATGGATACTTACCTTGAAGTGGACCCTAAGGGCTAATCTTTAAAAATTAAAGCTTTTTAAAAATTTTTCCTTACTGTTCCTGTGGCGCTCACAAAACTAAAGGAAGAAAAGCAGCACCATGAGCACCCGATGAACAGCCAGCAAAGCCCTAAGACTTTCATAGCAGACTCAACAGCTCAGGTCCTTTTGTGAGCATAACTGAGCACTGCTACTTTTGACACCAGGATTTCTCCTTTTCAAAGTATATATTTAAATAACCCAAAACCGTATAAACACAAATGGAAATGGGCTTTTCAAATACCATCTTAGGAATCATTGGCTGTCATATGCCATTACTTCTGTTTTCTTTTTAGAAGGGAATTTTAGTGTGTGACTCTGTTCTGTCCCGGTCCTTCCTGGTTTGAGCCCCTCAGGAGTCACACACAGGCCTTTCTGCTGCTCTTCAGCCTGCAGTGGTGAGCTGCAGTGCTGTTGCATCAGAGGAAATTCTCCAAGTTTCCACTCCCATTAGCTTTTTCTCTTTGCTAAGTATCTGCCCTCCTCATAGAAAAAGTCCTTTGTGTTTGTCCCTGGCAGGAGCCTTCATTGTTGAAGATACTTCTGGACTTCTGTGCTGGATAGATTTTACACAACTTGGTGAACTGAAAAATAACTTGAAATGGAAGAACTAAAGCATATGGAAGCTATTTTATCTATGTTTTGTGCCTCCAAAATTTTGAAGGGTTTATTTTGTTTTCAGAAACTGAAATTTGAGCAGAGTGACAATTTATCCTTGTCTTGCCCTTGAAAGGAAGAATATTCCTTTGGGGAGTGAGCTCTGGGAAAGAAAGGTGGCTTGAGCATGTAAAGACTCCAGAGCTAACTGGATAACATTAAGTATGACTTATTTGTTTAGAAGTTCCTTGAGGAGATGGAATGTATCTTTTTTGTTGTATGAGGTTCCTAACAGGGAGTTGTATCTAAATAAATATATAATAAATACTGGCCACTCAGGAGACTCCTATCTTTTCATCTGCCTCACAGATCTTCCTCTAAGGGGTAGCTATGAACATCACCTAGTGCATTCATGCTACAGATTTTCTGAAAAGAAAAATAACCACGTCATGGAAGAAACTATGTTACAAAGGTTCTGAATAAAGGTTGCAAGTGAGATGGTTTAGTCTGGCCTCTTTTTAGAGCAGTAATTGATTAATGCTGTCTGTGTTGCTGTTTTTTTTCCAGAGCTGACCTGTCCTGGACGCAGCATAACTAACGAAGCTGCTGCAGGATGAGAAGATGGCAGCGCGGCTGCTCGCACCACCAGGCCCTGATAGTTTCAAGCCTTTCACCCCTGAGTCACTGGCAAACATCGAGAGGCGCATTGCTGAAAGCAAGCTCAAGAAACCGCCAAAGGCTGATGGCAGTCATCGGGAGGACGATGAGGACAGCAAGCCCAAGCCAAACAGTGACCTGGAAGCAGGGAAGAGTTTGCCTTTCATCTACGGGGACATCCCCCAAGGCCTGGTTGCAGTTCCCCTGGAGGACTTTGACCCATACTATTTGACACAGAAAGTGAGTTGGAGGAGGAGCAGCAGCTGCAGATACCCATTTCCTAAGAGGCTTGGGGGAGATGGGAGAGAAAGCACTGTCTCTTTGCCAAAGTTTGGATAAGTGGTTAACCTTTTGTTGCAGTTCTGGTTTATGGGGATTATTTTCATTTTAATTGCTAACGAGGGTCGTTTGTGGGTCTTGGCAATTGTCAACTCTATTAATAAGACTTCTGTTTGTGGCTCCAGGCCAGATCAGAAAAAGAGGACGTAAATGAAATGGGACTGTTTGATAGAGTCTAAAAATGATGAGATAGCAAAAGGTGGTACAGCCTCGCAGAATCTCTCTAAAACACACATTCAAAATTCTGTCTTTAAATATGAAGATGATGTTACTATTGTGACATGAGCAGAGCCTTTTGATAATATGGTAGAGATGACGGATTTGTTCTCGTCTGTCCCCCTTTGTGACACTGGATCTTAGTTATTGGGGATAGGAATAGAATAGAGTACAAAACTGGGCCAATAAGAGAGACTCCAGGTCATTGGCCTTGTTGCATAGTTGTCTGGATTGATTCTTGCAATGCTGATTCTTGCAATAGAGTCAGTTCTGTTATTCCTGCAAGTAGGGAGCACAAGTAAAAGAAATATTAATCTTCATTGGGCCAAGGGTTTCAAACTTCCTGAACAAATATTTGAGCAAATCTTAGTTTCTTTCTCATGATTATCTTCTGAAACAAGGCAACAAATGGAGAAACAAAGCCCCCTGGAAGATCCACCAGCTACTAGTTAGCCATTGAATCCAGAGGACTGACATCAGACACACTTTTGGGGGACCCCTCATTGACAGATGTCATTTAAAGAATTAGATTGATAAGTTTTTCCGGATGAGGGGGAAATGACTTTGTGTAATTATATATTTACAAATACAAAGCTTAACTAAACTGCTTTTGTTTAAAAAAACTTCCTTTAACTAAATTTCCTCCCATTCTTTCAGTTTTGTAAGAAATTTCATTTTCTTTGGCTTAATAATGGAACAGAAATAAGACCAGGCCAATAGATCTCTTAACTTAGCTCTAGTTGTGGAGGCATTTTTAGTTCAGGATGACAAAAGCAATTAAGACATTCTATACACAAAATGGTCCTGTATCCATGTACTTCTGTTGCAGCTCAGGATAGCGACATAATGGGAAAAAGTAGAACCTGTAGTCTTTATCTTTCACTGTGGAATCTAGAAAGTCTAAGGAACAAAACATGATATGATATAAAGAATAGTAGATCGGAAATAAGAAATCCTGACTCTATCATAACTCACCATGTTTATTATTTACATTTTTCTTTTTTAGTAAATATATTGCCCAAGCTACCACAAATAATTTATAGGGAAATAAATAAAGGAAAAAAACCTTCTCAAAACTAATTCATGACTTTTAGCAAATCACTTCATCTCTCAGGGCCTAAATTATTTTTTTTTTTTTACTCAAATGCAAATTAAATTTCATTTTATTAAGCCTGACTTAAGATATGAAAAATATATAGAGGTATTAGTTGTCAGAGCCCACTTTTCCTTTATATACCTTTTCCCCTGGTTCCTGCCCTATAGACAGCTTCTTTTCATTCCCAGTGCATCAAATTCCAGTGGCCTGGCTTGGGAGTAAGGACTCATCAAAGAGAGCAGGCTTCTGGCCCTGATGGGTGTTGTTCCTTGGATAGGCCAAATTGTTGTTGATGGAGCTCCATTAGGAGACTGGCTCTTCATGTTGGAAACTCTGACTTTAGCCTTTGGCCTCACCACAAGGGTAAATTGTTCCTGAAAAGGGTAACTAACCTTAATTGTATTTTGGTTCGTAATCTTTTAAAACATTTTTAATATACCACCATGCAGAAAAGTTCATAAAACATAAATGATTATAGACTAACACCATGTCAAGAAAGAACATTGCTAGCATTTCGGAAGTATTAATTATACTTTTAAATGAAGGATTCTTCAGTTGATTAAAAATAATATGCTTGCTCAAGTTTACTTGCAGATCTTTACTGGCATTACTAATATTTCTGTAGGGGTGGAAAAACTCCACCACCATCCTCTTAGGGTCCAGGCTGGGTCTGGGAATTAAATTGAGATAGTATAGATTAACAGGAGAAAAGCATAAGACAAGTTAACATGGCATGGGAGCCCTTATAAAGAAATGAAGATCCAAAGAAGCAGCAGTTATAGTCAGTGACTTATATACTGAATTGGACAAAAAATAGTAAGTTGTGAAGAAGAAACTAAATTACTTGAAGAGGCTTAAAAAATCAGAGATATTCTAACAAGGTATTAGAATACAGTATTCTCTCAGTCTCACCTTCTCATCCTTGAAGATAAAGATGTTACCTTTCCCCAGCCTGAGCAAGAGCGAGACCCTGTCTCTACTAAAAATAGAAAGAAATTAATTGGACAACTAAAAATATATAGAAAAAATTAGCCAGGCACGGTGGCACATGCCTGTATTCCCAGCTACTCGGGAGGCTGAGGCAGGAGGATCGCTTGAGCCCAAGAGTTGGAGGTTGCTGTGAGCCAGGCTCAACACAGGTTACATCGGCGATAGAAGTGTGTGTCTCAACCAAAAAAAAAAAAAAAAAAAAGATGTTACCTTCCCTTCTAATACAGAGATTGTGTTTCACATGGGAATTTCATCTTCTGCTCTTAAGAAACAACAAGAAGGTCAGAATGATCTTTTTGTACCTGCTGTTTTTCAAATGTCTTAACTTAAATAGTCCATATGCCAGAATAGTATATTTTAACCCTTTGACTTCTTATTAACTAGGCCTTTTACTGGGCTAAATTAGCAAGGCCTCTCCTTCAAGAAAGCATACTGGGAATTAACCCACAAATCAAAAAATTATAAGGGTAGAAATGACTTTAAGAGGATATTCCTTTCTGTTTGTTTTTCAAGGGCTGCTTTAAATAATTCCTGGCAAAATAGGATCTCTTTTCTTTGTTAAATGATACAAGTAGAATCCTTTGTCTTTTCCTCATAGGTCTTGTTTTTCTAACTGATTAATCATCTTTATGACTATCATAGAAACTTGTTTCTCATTTCCTTCCCTATCTTAGTTATTGGGGATAGGAATAGAATAGAGTACAAAACTGGGCCAATAAGAGAGACTCCAGGTCATTGGCCTTGTTGCATAGTTGTCTGGATTGATTCTTGCAATGCTGATTCTTGCAATAGAGTCAGTTCTGTTATTCCTGCAAGTAGGGAGCACAAGTAAAAGAAATATTAATCTTCATTGGGCCAAGGGTTTCAAACTTCCTGAACAAATATTTGAGCAAATCTTAGTTTCTTTCTCATGATTATCTTCTGAAACAAGGCAACAAATGGAGAAACAAAGCCCCCTGGAAGATCCACCAGCTACTAGTTAGCCATTGAATCCAGAGGACTGACATCAGACACACTTTTGGGGGACCCCTCATTGACAGATGTCATTTAAAGAATTAGATTGATAAGTTTTTCCGGATGAGGGGGAAATGACTTTGTGTAATTATATATTTACAAATACAAAGCTTAACTAAACTGCTTTTGTTAAAAAAAACTTCCTTTAACTAAATTTCCTCCCATTCTTTCAGTTTTGTAAGAAATTTCATTTTCTTTGGCTTAATAATGGAACAGAAATAAGACCAGGCCAATAGATCTCTTAACTTAGCTCTAGTTGTGGAGGCATTTTTAGTTCAGGATGACAAAAGCAATTAAGACATTCTATACACAAAATGGTCCTGTATCCATGTACTTCTGTTGCAGCTCAGGATAGCGACATAATGGGAAAAAGTAGAACCTGTAGTCTTTATCTTTCACTGTGGAATCTAGAAAGTCTAAGGAACAAAACATGATATGATATAAAGAATAGTAGATCGGAAATAAGAAATCCTGACTCTATCATAACTCACCATGTTTATTATTTACATTTTTCTTTTTTAGTAAATATATTGCCCAAGCTACCACAAATAATTTATAGGGAAATAAATAAAGGAAAAAAACCTTCTCAAAACTAATTCATGACTTTTAGCAAATCACTTCATCTCTCAGGGCCTAAATTATTTTTTTTTTTTTACTCAAATGCAAATTAAATTTCATTTTATTAAGCCTGACTTAAGATATGAAAAATATATAGAGGTATTAGTTGTCAGAGCCCACTTTTCCTTTATATACCTTTTCCCCTGGTTCCTGCCCTATAGACAGCTTCTTTTCATTCCCAGTGCATCAAATTCCAGTGGCCTGGCTTGGGAGTAAGGACTCATCAAAGAGAGCAGGCTTCTGGCCCTGATGGGTGTTGTTCCTTGGATAGGCCAAATTGTTGTTGATGGAGCTCCATTAGGAGACTGGCTCTTCATGTTGGAAACTCTGACTTTAGCCTTTGGCCTCACCACAAGGGTAAATTGTTCCTGAAAAGGGTAACTAACCTTAATTGTATTTTGGTTCGTAATCTTTTAAAACATTTTTAATATACCACCATGCAGAAAAGTTCATAAAACATAAATGATTATAGACTAACACCATGTCAAGAAAGAACATTGCTAGCATTTCGGAAGTATTAATTATACTTTTAAATGAAGGATTCTTCAGTTGATTAAAAATAATATGCTTGCTCAAGTTTACTTGCAGATCTTTACTGGCATTACTAATATTTCTGTAGGGGTGGAAAAACTCCACCACCATCCTCTTAGGGTCCAGGCTGGGTCTGGGAATTAAATTGAGATAGTATAGATTAACAGGAGAAAAGCATAAGACAAGTTAACATGGCATGGGAGCCCTTATAAAGAAATGAAGATCCAAAGAAGCAGCAGTTATAGTCAGTGACTTATATACTGAATTGGACAAAAAATAGTAAGTTGTGAAGAAGAAACTAAATTACTTGAAGAGGCTTAAAAAATCAGAGATATTCTAACAAGGTATTAGAATACAGTATTCTCTCAGTCTCACCTTCTCATCCTTGAAGATAAAGATGTTACCTTTCCCCAGCCTGAGCAAGAGCGAGACCCTGTCTCTACTAAAAATAGAAAGAAATTAATTGGACAACTAAAAATATATAGAAAAAATTAGCCAGGCACGGTGGCACATGCCTGTATTCCCAGCTACTCGGGAGGCTGAGGCAGGAGGATCGCTTGAGCCCAAGAGTTGGAGGTTGCTGTGAGCCAGGCTGATGCCACGGCACTCTAGCCCGGGCAACACAGTGAGACTCTGTCTCAACCAAAAAAAAAAAAAAAAAAAAAGATGTTACCTTCCCTTCTAATACAGAGATTGTGTTTCACATGGGAATTTCATCTTCTGCTCTTAAGAAACAACAAGAAGGTCAGAATGATCTTTTTGTACCTGCTGTTTTTCAAATGTCTTAACTTAAATAGTCCATATGCCAGAATAGTATATTTTAACCCTTTGACTTCTTATTAACTAGGCCTTTTACTGGGCTAAATTAGCAAGGCCTCTCCTTCAAGAAAGCATACTGGGAATTAACCCACAAATCAAAAAATTATAAGGGTAGAAATGACTTTAAGAGGATATTCCTTTCTGTTTGTTTTTCAAGGGCTGCTTTAAATAATTCCTGGCAAAATAGGATCTCTTTTCTTTGTTAAATGATACAAGTAGAATCCTTTGTCTTTTCCTCATAGGTCTTGTTTTTCTAACTGATTAATCATCTTTATGACTATCATAGAAACTTGTTTCTCATTTCCTTCCCTCTTTCTTTTTTGGGGTAAGAGAACTAGTTTTCTGTTAGTAAAGTTCTGGTTTCATCCCGTTGTGGATTTCACACTCCCAAGGGACATAGGGCCCTAAAATTACGTATCATATTTTCAAGATACTGTTGTTTATTCCAGCTGGTGCTAGTTTGGCTTTCATAAGCTTCTGAAGTCCTTGTTGGGTTTCACACTGATCTTTCCAGCCGGTCCCTGCAAACAACCTGGATCATCCTCTCTGAATTGCCTCAGACCTCTTAATGCTACAACTTTACATTTTCTTTGCCTCTTGGTATTTTGTTTTAATGTCTCCTTTCTTTGGCTTTCTTGTTTTTCAACTGTTTGTTACAAACAATTGAATTTAAGGAACATTTAAAATTTTTATTTATTTAATTTATAAAATAGGTAATATATTTTCATGGTTAAAAATTGAAAAGTATTTGGCAAAAAGTTTCCCTTTTATATCTGCCGACTTCCTGTCTCCTACACAGGTAACCACTGATAGTAGAATCTTCTAGAGTTTATGTATATGCAAGCAAACAAAAATGTGTTTTAAGGAACTTAAGCTCCCCTAAAAACCTTTATTCTTGGTTTTCTTCCTACTGTTTTCTTAAACCTATTGAAGTCTTAATTTTGTTATTTATTTTTCTTCTTTTATACTATGGAATCTTAAGTTTTATCAATGTCAATTCTCAATTCATTTCTCTTCCTCCCCTACTTTTTAGGTGATTTTTAGTGAAAAATTAAGGACTTTTTCTGTACTGCTGAAAGTTTCTTTATCTTCACTACAAAAATTACTCTCCAATGCTTAATTTTAAATTAATTTTGTTGAATTTTAAATGGCCATATATATTCCTAATACAATTACTTAAGTAGGCAGCAAGCAAGTCTGTGGATTAAGACGAAAGAAGGCCTTCAGAGTTGACTTCTATCCCCTTTCCCATTTCTTAGAACTGCTAAATGAAATATGTATCCCTTTGTTTAATGGGTATACCCTCTTATAAGAAAGTCCTGTAAACAGAAATCCAGATTGCAAGATTGATTGATGTGTCTTTAAATAGGGCACATTCATACTGCATTAAAAAATTATATATGGCTTCCCAAAGGTCAGTTTACCTTCAACTTTTCATATGTACCTTTTCCTGAAAAGTGGAATCCACTTAGGATTCCATAGAAGATTATAATTTGGCAGCCTCAGACATCATCTAGTTCGGCCTCTTTGTTTTATAAATTTTATGAGGTGAAGTACATACTTTGTCAAAAGTCAACACCATTGGTGATAGAACCAAGACCAGAACTCTTGTCTCCTAATTCTATATTCATTACAACATATTTCTAGTTCCCTTTTTCTCAGTTTTCATTAATTAATCTTCAGCCTCAGTTGGCTCAGTTCTTCTGTAACTGGGCAGTACGCAACATATGGAAAGAAAAATAAGCTCCTTTTTCATTTACATCCCTAATAATCCCTGTGGTTTATGGGACAGGTCCTAAAAAGTACAGTGCTTCTGGGGGGAGGATGGTATTCATGTTAGCCCTGGTATTGTATCTTCTCCAGTGAAGGAGCTCCAAGTCATCAAGTAGCCCTAGACAAGCTATCTCAGGTACTTGGGCTCATTGTCTGTGTGCTGCAGTTGTTCAAATGGACGTGTGATCTTCAGGCAATTTACTTAACCTCTCCACCTATTGTTACTTTTTAAAAGAAGATTACTTCCCACCTGCCACAATCCATCCCCAGCCAACAGCAGAATGGTATACAGTCATGCATCACTTAATAACAGTATTCATTCTGAGAAATGTGTTGTCAGGCCATTTTGTTTTTGTATGAGAACATCATAGAGCACGTTTACACAAACCTAGATGGTATAGACTACTACACACCTAGGTTTTATGGTATAGCCTATTGCTCCTAGGCTAAAAACCTGTACAACATGTTACTGTACTGAGTGCTGTAGGCAATTGTAATGCTAAGTATTTGGTATCTAAATATATCTAAGCATGGAAAAGGTAGTGCATTGCGTCACAGCTATGACATTACAATGGCTTACAAGGTCACTAAGTGATAGGAATTTTTCAGCCCCATTATAATCTTATGGGACTACTGTCAAATATGCAGTCCATCTTTGACCAAAACATCATTATGCGGGGCATGACTGTAGTGGAAAAAGCACCTCACTGGGAATATAAAACCTTGATTTTAGTTCCAGCTTTGCCTCTTGTTGTCCCTTGGCCAAATTACTTCAATTTCCTTATCTATAATATTTGCAAAATATAGTTGGACCTATATCTATAATATATCTTTCTAGTTGTATTTCACGCTTTTGCCTATCACATATTGTGTTCTAGCTATTGCAGACTACTTTGTTTCCTTAGTGTCACACCCCTCCCCTTCTGATCTCCATCCCCTCTTGACCTTTTGATATTCTACCCATTTGTCTAGGCCCAGCCCAGAGGCCTCTTTTGCCTTGTAGCCTAACTTGATTCTCCTATACCAGAACTGATTCCTTCTCCTGAATTTTTATAATACACTAAGATCTTCAGTCCCACCTAGGATAAGAAGTTGGTTTCAGGTTTTACTCAGGTTAGGTGTGAGAGGGCACCTCTGTTCCCAACAATGTTTATTTTCTCCTTACCTCACTAATATTAGTGCCATCAGCTTCCTCAAATGAAGAACTTTTAAGTGATACACACACGTACACATATACACACACGTTCTCCTGGCAGAAAATCCTTGTCAAGTCTATTCTGACACACTTTGAATAGGTATACAAGACAGAGAGAGTCTGTTAAAGGAAGATTTGTGTTCATTAGGTGTGATTACCAATTAGTTGTTGCCTGCTTTTGCACAATAAACCTAGATACTGCTTTCTGTTTTAAATAAAAACTGCATATCTTAATACTTTGGTTTATTTTGTTAAAAAAATTTTTCCCAACAATATAAGAAAACAAAATGGTGTTTCGGTTATTTTTTTTACCAAATCAAATTGAGGCAAATGCTTGTGAGCTGTTGGCGGGGGTAGGGGATGGATTACTGATGGGGATGTATGGGTTCTTATCCATGCTCCAAGTATGGTTACCTAGAGGGAAAGGGATTTAATTAAGCATTCCTAAATCAGATTCCTCTGTTATAGCCCTAGCAATAGATCAAGAGTTGGGAAATCTTTTTTCCAATCCCATCCCCATCTAATTCCAGGCGATCTCAGGCATGCCACTTCACCATTCAGGGTTTCAATTTCCCCAATCTAGAAAATTTAGATTATGCTAATAGCTACTATCATACCTATTTTATAGGGTTGTTGTAAAGACCATTTCTTGACTACTCTATGTAAAATGAAACAACCTATTGCCCCAACCCTACTTCATTTTTCTCTGTAGCACTTAACACCTGACATATAATATACTTATTTGCTTATTGTTCATCTTCTTGTATCATCATCAGCTGAAGCAGTGCCTGCCCTATAGGAAGCACTCAATCAATATCTGTTGAATGAATTAATTAATCTTATGAGATAATGCATGTGAAAACATTGCTTTTCTAAGTGCTGTGGACATGAAAGGTGATATTGTGACTTTTTTCCCAGTGAAAAATTTTTCTGTCTTCCAAAATGAACTAAACTCTAGGGGAAAAAAGACTGATTACCAATATTTCTGCCTTTTCCAAAGAATGGTTTCATTTAAGAGCTGAGGAGGTGGATCAGGAAATAGGTTTTCTGGTATTTTAGAGATATTTTCAGAGGGCTGGGTAACTGTTAAGTGCCACCAGTCTTGTCACTCCTCTTGTGAAACCTTAGAATGAAAAAGGACTTTATAAAAGGTCATTGGGTAACAGCCTCACAGCCTCTACCTACTGGTTGAATCTCTTCCTAATTTATTGATCACAAGTGAGTATCATACAAAAGATGTTATTTCCTGAATATTCTAAGTCCTTCAGTCATGTCCATTGTTACTAAATGTTTTGATTTTTCTCGGCTGTGTCAATTGTGTTGCCTTCCCTCTATGAACTGACTTTAAGGGAAATGAGAGGAACTGGTATAGAATATGTACCAGTTTTGGTCGCTTCATATAAAATGTGATTACTTTATTCAACAATTATTTCTTGAGTACTTCCTGTATGTGAGGCATACTGTTCTCGTGCAGGAAACAAAGATTAATAAAGTCCATTCTTTATTACACACATAGTATGATATCACTTTTGACAAGAGGGCCCCAGGATAATTTCATAATAAGAGTAGTATTTGAATTAGGCCTTGGATTTTATTTTATTTTTTAAAAATTTTTTATAACAGGCCCTAGACTTTAGAGCCTTGTATTTTAGAAAGGAGGGACAGCCTCACATTCTAGGCAGAAAGTATGCATGAACAGAGGCTCAGAGAGAAGGGCGTAGGACATGAAAGAAAAAGCCGGCTCCATCTAGTTTGCTCGGAATGTGGGGAAGTAGCCAAGGAGCAGAGGGAGATGTGGCTGGGAGCAGGGAGCTGGAACAGGGGGTGTTCAGACTGCTAGAAGTTTGGTCTTTACTTGGTAAGCAACAGAGAACTACTGAAGATTTTCGAATGGGAATAAGGATATGGGATTTTGGCTGTGCCTTAGGGAGATGAATGTGGCAGCCATATGTGGGATAGACCAGAGGGAAAGAGAACTGGAACAGAGAGACCAGCTGTGAAGTAATGATGGTCTGAATTGTAGTGGTGGGAGTGGAAATTAAGGGGAATGGATGAATTCAAGAGTTATTATAGAGATGAACTGATTGGATTTTGTGATTGATTATGGAGGGCTAAGGATGGAATTGAGCTTGTAATCATTCGTTTGATTGTTACTAAGTGTTTTCTGTATGCCCAGGCTCTGTTCCATGCCCTTGGGAACAAAGTAGAAAAGGCTTATACACTCTTGGAACTTAGGTTTTGTTGGGGAGACAGATAATAAACACATAAAATCATTACAGATAATGATACATGCATTAATGGAGATAATATGGTCCAGCTATTAATAGTTTAGAGGTTTGTGATGTTCTAATGTGGTATAGAGACCAAACTTGGAGAATCTAGAAGAATCAAAAGTTACATGTTCTCTCAGATATTCACTATCTTAAATAGATCTTTAGCAAGTACTAAATTATAATCTTTAAAAGGACCCATAATGCAGATATTCTCAGATGTTTAAAAGCCAGTGTTGACACTCTGTTGAGAGAGTTGGCCAGTGTTGGATTTTTACATAGGCAGGAGTCCAATATATTTTAGCATTAGTGTGAGCTATAGGGGTGCCTAAAGATAAACTCAGCATTTTCTCCAGAAAGAACCTCAGGTCTTCTTAAGTTGTTATACAACTACTAAGTTGTGATTCCAAAGTTCTGAGCCACATAGTATATAAGAGGCAGCTTTTACCTGAATTCTAGGATGTGTGTTACTAGCTAATCACCTCAGCCATAAAATTCCACTGATCGGTAATTGTAGGAACTAGTCTTTGTTGTTTTCCCCAGAGTGTGAGTTGTGAAATCTTCTTATCCTAATAAAAATTGACCTGTTGAATGCGGGTTAATAATAACCATTTAAACTTTAGAGAATGTCTCAAGATTACAATGATACTGATCATCTTCTGAGAATAATTAAACATATTTTAAGTCCTTAAGAAGAGTAAGAGTGTGTCATCATTAAACAGAGGGATATTTCTCTTACTATTTCAAAATTCACAAACAAGTTGTCAGTAGTTCTTTACATATAACCCTGTTTGACACAATTTAAGATTGGAATTGTCCCACAGTATGACAATTTCTGCCAACTCTGATTCTACCAGTAGAATTTTTGATGTAAGCTCTGAAGATGTACTCCTATTCCAGACACTTTGTGGAAGCTACAAAGTTTGGCCTATAGAACCAAGTTGGAATAAAAGATTCCTCCAATTTCAGAGGACAGGCTACCCTATCTACTGTTCAAGATCAATCCCTCTCCCCTGCGCCTTTCTACCTCCTCTGGAACGTCACGCTTTTGGTTATCCTTTCTCTTTTCCTTCCCATAGTCATTCCTTTCTCTCAGCCTATAAACATACTCAGAGCCTTGACTTCATATCCCCAGCTAGTCTAATCTCTTCTCATGCCATTGAAACTTGTAAAGAGGAGCATTTACTTACCAGCTACATATCTCCCACCTGCTCCTTCAACCTTGGACCCTGACTGCATCCTCACCTCTTTCATGACATTCCCAAAATAAGACCTTCCCAATAAGGTCTCAAATTGCCAAGTCTGAGATATTTTTTAAGTTCTTATCTCACTAACCTTCTCTGCTGTGTTTGACACTGTGAGTTGTGCCGATTTTTGCAGCTCTTTACTTCCTTGGTCTAATTTTCCTTATATCTCAGATTCTTCCTTCTCTTTCATTTCCTCCACCTTTCTCTTAAATGTTAATATTTCTCCACACTCAATCCTTGGCCCATGTTCCTCTCATTTGACATGTTGTCCCTGGGTGATTTTATCCAGGCTGTCAGTACCAGGACTCCTGACTCTATAGCTCCAGCCTGGAATGTACCTTAAATATTCAATACATTGCCAGTCTTCTTTCTCTGGATTTCCCACAGGCAACTCAGCATGTTCAAAATCGAACTAATTTTCTCCCTCTCAAACTTGCTTATCCTCTTTTCTCTGCCATCCTAGTTGATAGCATCACCAAGATTCTGGATATCATTATTGACTTCCCATTTTCTACAGTCCCTGAGGATCCAGTATTAGGGAAATCTCAGTATAGCCAGGTTTCAGTTCCAGGGATGTTTGAATGCGGCCTTTGTGGTCTTTATCCCATGCCCTGCTGTCTCTATAGACTTTATTGCAGAATGATTGCAGAATGGTTTTTTGTTTTTGTTTCCCACTATTATTTTTAGAGAGTTTTCTATCATTTTGCATTGCCTCAATACAGAATGAGTACAGTCAGCTCTCTGTATCTGTGCATCTGCATTCATGGAGTCAACCAACCTCAGCTTGAAAATATTCAGTACATGTCTGTACTGAACATGTATGGACTTTTTTTTCTTGTTATTATTCCCAAAATAGTACAACAGCAATTTACATGTTTACAAAAATACATTTGTATTAGGTATTATAAGTAATCTGGTGATGATTTACAGTATATGAAAGGAGCCAGGTGTGGTGGCTCATGCCTGTAATCCTAGCAGTCTGGGAGGTGGAGCTGGGAGGATCGCTTGAGCTCAGTAGTTTGAGACCAGCCTGAGCAAAAAAGAGTGAGACCCCGTCTCTGGGAAAAATAGAAAAATCAGCTGGGTGTCATAGCTGTCCCAGCTACTTGGGAGGCTGAGGCAAGGAGTATCACTGGAGCCCAGGAGATTGAGGTTGCAGTGAGCTGCAATGATGCCACTGCACTCTACCCAGGGAGACAGAGCGAGAGTCTGTCTCAAAAATAAATAAATTAATTAATTAAGTATATGGAAGGATGTGCATAGGTAATATGCAAATATTAAACCATTTATATCAGGGGTTGAGCATCTGTAGATTTTGGTATTTGTGGGAATCCTGGAACCAATCCCCCTGGATACTGAGAAACAACTGTATATTGGGGTTTTTTTAGTTCATTGGTTTCATATCATATCTTCAGCATGGTATCTGTGGCACAGAAAGAGTGAGAGGACTTTTCAAATTAAAATTAATGAATTTTTATGGGTAGATGAGCTAAGGGATAGAAAAGGTGACCATATAGTTTCAGTTGGGCACCTAGCAGAAAGTTGGATATATTATACATGTGATAGTTATAGGTTAGTTGATTTTAGCTATATCATTTCTTCATGTCTAAGAGATTTGTTCGTACATTCATCAAACATAAGAACTATCTACCTTGTGCCAGATAGGCATCATATTATATAGTCTGCTTGCTAAACTGAGAAAGTCACAGGAGATGGAAGATAAACTCCTGCCCTTTACGGATCTCAGGGTCCAATGAGAGAGACTGATATGTAAACAAAGATGACAATATTCTGTGTTAACTGCGCTAACAGAAGTAAGTATAAGTGTTGTGGGGACATATAGGAGGTTAGGCGAATTCTGTTTGAGAAAGTTGAATGGAACTGTCTTCAGAGAGGAGATACCTTTCCCTTAAATGTTTGAGCTGGACCTTAAAAAAATTTTCACCTGTCAGAGAAGACAAGAAAGAGTAGTTCAGGTCTGAAGAACAATATATACGAAGGCTGAGAAATATGAAAAAGGCTGAATTGTTTAAAATAGTGACTTTAGTTGTGACCAGAGCATAGGGTGTGGTTTGGTAAGACAGGAGGTAAGCTTGAGAGGCAGGTTGGAGCTCAATGTCTGCATACTAAGGAGTTTTCGTTTTCTCCCACTTTCAGAATTCCCAGATCTAAAATAACCTCTGGGACCCATTTTGAGCCAGTGCAGCCTGGCAGCTACTCTGGACTCTTGCTCTGGCTTGTGTACAAGTGTCCTGCTGGCTTGTGCCAAGTGTGTGAGTACTAATTAACGTGAATGTCAGCCCTCAGAGTCTCCTAATGGCCACTCCGTGTTGAGAGCGAAAGAGCAGGAGCAGCAGTAGTGTGTGATGGCAGCGGCAGCATCATAACCACATTTACTGAGTGCTTATTCCGTGCCGGCCACTGTGTGAAGGACTTCTTGTGGTTTTTCATTTAATTTTCACAACAACCTGATAAAGTAGGTACTGTTGATCATTATCCCTATTTTTCAATAAGGAAACTGAGCCTCAGTAGCCTTAAATAAGTTGTCTTAAGATCGTGGTGGCCAATAAGCAGCAGAGCTGGGTCTTGAATCCAGGTCTCTCTGGCCTCAAAGGCTCTAAACCACTCTGCTCTGCTGCTTTCTAAGAGAGAAGAGTGAGAGTAGATTATAGAATATGAATTCAGGCCGGGCGTGGTGGCTCACGCCTGTAATCCTAGCACTCTGGGAGGCCGAGATGGACGGACCATTTGAGCTCAGGAGTTCGAGACTAGCCTGAGCAAGAGCGAGACCCAATCTCTACTAAAAAAATAGAAAGAAATTAGCTGGACAACTAAAAACATATATATATAAAAATTAGCCGGTCATGGTGACGCATGCCTGAAGTACCAGCTACTTGGGAGGCTGAGGCAGGAGGATTGCTTGAGCCCAGGAGTTTGAGGTTTCTGTGAGCTAGGCTGATGCCACGGCACTCTAGCCCAGGTAACAGAGTGAGACTCTGTCTCACAAAAAAAAAAAAATATGAATTCAGTAAACAGAGGGGTTAATGTGCTTTACATAATAAGCCTGCATTTTGCTCTACCCTAGAGCAGCTGCAGTCTGTGCACCCTAAGAGGGTAAAGAGGAGGAGGAGCAAAGGCAAATTCATATTGAAGGACAGTGAGGAAGAATGGCCATGCAGGAGGTTCAGACCTGCTCTGCCCTGGGGAGCAGCATCGTGCTGGCTCAGCGGTGAAGCAGGTGCATGGTGCTGCTGTTCTGCCAGGTGTGGCTTCCTGTGACCACGATGTGGGCAGGAAGGCTGTCAGCTGCTCCAAATGTGGGTTGGAGGGCATGGGGTTACAAGGTCAAACCAAATGAGAAAGTTTATGCAGAAGAACCTGGAAAACTAAAGCCACAGACACATGTGGTGCTAGTATTATCTTCATCAAGCGTAACTTGGGAAAAAGATCGTCAACAGCTGCTGTGATCTCAGAGGCACATGCAGGGGGTTTTCTTTTCTGTGAGAGTTAAAAGGATTAAGTCGAAGAGACTCTTCATTGATCTGAGGGTTGGACCAGATGACCTTGTGTGGTAAAAAGAGTTCAGGCTGGAAGCCAGGATACCTAGACCTTAGTAACTCTCCCACTCCTTCTGCTCGCTAGCTCTGTGACCTTAGTTTAGGCAGAGTACTCTGTGCTTGGTTTCTTACCTGTAAAATGAAGAGTTAGATTTGATTAACAGTTTTGAAGCTTTTAAAAATTGCAGTATGGCACAATAATTAAGAGTATAGGCTTTGTAGTTAGACTGCCTTTGTTCAATGCTAAACTTCTCCATTTAGCAGCTGTGTAGTCTTGGGCAAGTTATTTAACCTTTCTCCCTCAATTCTATCATCTATAAAATAGTACCTACCTCATAAAGTGGTTGTTATGAGATGATTATTGTATAAAGCGTCGTAGTAGGATACCTACCACATACTAAATGC
The DNA here is from genome assembly GCF_000956105.1 of Propithecus coquereli. Classification (NCBI taxonomy): domain Eukaryota; kingdom Metazoa; phylum Chordata; class Mammalia; order Primates; family Indriidae; genus Propithecus; species Propithecus coquereli. The sequence goes on from NW_012135081.1 coordinate 2,747,573, forward strand.
TTAGTAAATGTTGAATGTTATTTCTTCAAATAGACTCATAAGTAAAATTATCAGTGACTAAAAACGAATTTGTAAAATATGGGATGTAGAGGTCTCTTTTGCTCAGTTCTCAGCATAGTAGCATAGAGTCTTGGAAGATGATGGCTCTAAGTATTCATACTGTTCAAACAGAAGTACAAGGCTAGGGAGAAAATTTTCTGCCTGTGTCTTCATGTCCTGCATTAGTTCAGTATTTCTAAGGGCAGCTCGGTAGTACCAGGATACAGGTACTCTAGAAATGCAATCCAGTTGTGCCTTTGCTGGAGCCTTTCCTGGGGCACGTTAGGGATATATAACTTGTCTTATGATTTTACTTGAGAAATCCATTAGGCAGATTAGCATTAAAGACATCAGGACTCTTTAACATGGTATAGTCATTCATTTCTGAACAACTTCCTAGCCTGATCTCTTTAGGTTCTGCATTATATTTTCCTTTATTAAAACAGGGAAATTTTGAAAAGTCACTTGTTTGTTGCCTGCTGTATCAGCTGTATATGTAGTTATTCAGAAGCGAACACCAAATTGCTGTTGATTAATGGACAACAGGCCAGTTGCCTAGTTCAGAAGAAGCACATAGGTCTGGGAGAATAGGTATATACATTAGGTTTAGACAGGCAAGAGTTTAAGGCCAGAGAAGTCAGCTGAAAACAAGAGAATCAGATAGTTCCCGAGATCAAAACAGTTAAGATTTAGGGTCCAGACTTGGGGACAGTCATGAGTCAGTGCCAATAACAGTTATAACCAGATGGACTCAAAGGATATTGCTTCCCAACTACCTTCTTGTAGATTAGCTAAATCTCTGAGCCCCTCGGTGTTCATTATAGCCAGAGGTCATCCGATGCCTGCAGGTTACCTTTGTCCTAATTGAGATGATGACCTCTCAGGAGTGGGAGGACCTGGTTGAGGGTCCCACAGCAAAGCAGGGGCTGGATAATAAACCAGAGTGTCCCACAGCAAAGCAGGGGCTGGATCATAAACATGTCTCTAAGAAGCTTTCTGTTCTGTGATATACTCCATCCCTGCATTGAGTACTCTTCTGTATAATGTCCTTTCATATTTACACATCCTTTGTTTTAATTTATACTTTTTGCATGGCTAAAAAAATTATTCCAGTCTTGGGGTGAGGGTGGGGATATGCTCATAAGTTGGCTGCACTGCAGTGCTGTGATAACTGTGGTTTATTGTATTGCATTTGCAGTATGCTGGGATTTGTTTGGTGTGTATATAAATGTGCTTATACTCGGCCTTGTACAGTGTCCCTTCCCCTAATTGTGGGCCCCAAAGAGAAGGCATCCTACCCTGAGTTAGCAATGGCACTACTCCTACATTGTGTGCTCCACGCCCCGTACTGCTAATTAGAAACGAAAAGCCTGTGCTTTTCAGGAGGCTCATTTTATGCTGGCATGACACATTTATTAATACTCCATGCCATATCTCGTTAAGAGCTGTTCCACCACTCTTAATGGGCCTTGTGCTCAAACACATTCAGAGGCTGTTGTAACCTAATATTTTCCCTTCCCTTTTAACTCATTTACTTCACAAAGATCTAATTTAAGACAGATTAGGTGAAATATTATTGGATTTCGTGAGCACCAAGTGATTGTTACTTAAGAAGTAGTCTCATAAAAATCCAAAGCTTGCTGTCCTTTCTACTCCATTGGGCTTTGAAGGATCTGGCATTGGAGCACAGTGTTGAACAAGAGACAATGAATGTCATTTTGTGGATTCCCACCAGCAGTTTAACCGGGATTACAGAGGTTTAATCAGCCATGCAAAAAACTTTTATAT
>NW_012135081.1:2749469-2835042 GCF_000956105.1 Propithecus coquereli
TTTTTTTTAAAGCCACCCTATCCCCAATCATCCCTATTCATTCTCTCTCCCATATTCACTGTTCTCCCCAGAATGGGATAAAAGTAGAGGAGACAATGCGAGGGCGGGAAAGCATTATATGATGCAGTTCTGCATGGGACTGCTCCATGCTGCCCCCTGCTGACATCAGTATGGTTGCCAGGATAGTTACTGTCAAGCACTGTGGACACTGGACTTCACAGATTGTAACTTGAGGGAGCAAAATAACTAATTCAGGAGAATTCTACCAAGATACAATGTGAAAGAATAAATAATAATAGGCTTTCTCCTTAAAAGTATGGTTTTGCTTTGTTGTACTTAATCTTGGATGCTCTGTGAATTTTCTAAATCATAGAACTACAGGTATCAGAGCTGGAAAGGTCCAGGGCATGCCCTTCAGGCAGCCCTCTCTTATTTTATACGTGAGGAAAATGAGATCCAGAGAGATGCATTGGCTCATCAGGCCACCAGCTAGATAGAGGCCAGTGAAGGAGAACCCAATGCTTTAGGGATGTGACCTCAGAGATGATCTGGTGGCTCCCAAAGCCCGGTGAGCACAGATTCCTGGATTCCTCTACAGACTTATTTAATCAGAACCTCTAGAGGTGGGACTTATAAATCTGCATTTTTTTAAAAAGCTACTTAGATGATTCTTATATGTCTAGTCTGGCCTTAGTTGGGAACTAGTATTATTGTATCCTCTGGGCCAGATCAGGTCTGCCATCTGTTTTTGTATGGCCTCCAAGCTAAGAATAGCTTTTACATTCTTAATGGTTGGACATTTGGAAATTGTATGAAATTTAAATTTCTGTGTCCATAAAGTTTTATCGGAACACAGCCACTCTTATTTACATGTTGTGTGTGACTACTTTTGCACAACAGTGACGGAGTTGAGAGGTTTTAACAGAGACTGTACAAAACCCACAAAGCCTGCAGAGCCCCCAACATTTACTACCTGCTTACTATCTGTTCCTCTACAGATAAGGCTTGCCGGCGCTGGGCATACATTACTCTCTCTCATATAAGCACTGCAGACACCAGTGTTAGAAGCAAAATCCCTAAGCTTTAAGTACTTGTGTTGGTCCAGACACCATCTTGCTTAATGCAAAAGATTTGTGAAAATCTGAATGTAAATAAATTATCCGTAAATCTATTTTAACAATGAAGTATGATTTATGGTAGTGCAACTTTCTGCTAAAAGTATAGGGGATTCACCTTCATTTCAGGAGGTTTAGAGTGGACTAAATATTTATTTGTCTTTGAATAGAAAAAATGATCCCCTGTTTTTATACTTGATGAAGATATAGGATGTAAATATTTAGAGAGAGGTGATGATAAATGGTTTTTATTTTATGTGCAGCATTCAGTACCCAAATTAATTATGACATTTCTACTTCACACATAAAATATCCTTAATAGAGCCTTTCTACTTACAAAATCATAGTTTTGAAATATACTACAGGTACTTAGTTTTCCTCAGGATCATTGGTCTCCCACTTGCCAGCTCATCACTGATACTGATTCAGAATCTTAAACTACCGCTTAGTTTTTCTTCAGCCAAGGTGTGACAATTTCAATTTCCTAATGTCTTCCTTTTCTTTTTCCTCTTCTCCTTTTCCCTCGCTTCAGTCAACACGAACATTTGTTCATTAATCAATCAACAGACATTTATTGAGCACCTGCCATATGCCAGGCACTGTGGGTGCTGATTCAGTGGTAGGAAATACCCTCCATGGTACCTCTCAACCTATGTTTCCATCATGACCAAACTAAGAGACTGTAGAAATGGAAGGTATAGAGTACATTACTTTTTAAAATCCCATTGCCTATATCCTAAGGCAGGTAGGTGATTTTGCCACGGCCTGGTCTGGTGGTTTTTAGGTCCTGAGACATGGGCCAGTGCTTCTTTCATTGTTGCTTTATGTAGTGTACCCCAGGGGCTCAAATTTCTCATTCGCCGGAGAATCCGTCCCCCACACCAACTTCATTCTCTGCCATGTTGCCGCTAAACTGCATCCCAGTCTGGCGCAGTAGAAGCTGTAGAGAGACTCTAAGCTCTGCATAATATCCCCCTGCTCTTTGCTACATGACCTTTGATAGGTGGTGTCCCTCTCCTGAGCTTTTGTAAAATGCATAGAGGATAATAATCCCTCCTTCACCCACACTTCGTGGGAATCTTATGAGGCTGAATGAGGAGGTTATTTAAAAGGCCTGGCATTTTCATAGAGGGAGTTGCTGTAGAACACAGAAGGGTACAAGTACTTCAGGGAGGGAGTTTTGGGGAAGTCCTGGGCTGTTTGTTTCTTTGGGGAGTCAAGATATCGAAGGGCCAAAGGTTGGCCCTTGACCTGTTTCAGGCTAATCCCAGGTCTACTACTTCCTCTTGCTTTTAGGATTTGGTATCCTCTGCAGCTTATCCCACCAGGACCAGCACACTCTAGTACAGGAAGAACATCATCACAGTACAATATGAAACACTAGGGATGGTGCAGTGGGTGTTTCCAGAATGTATAGGGCTCAATACCAGCATTGCTTTTCCACTGGGAAGAGAATAACATGACTCTGACAGATTAGAAAGAAAGGTGTAGAAGATAAGAAGAAAAGAACTTTAAAAAAAAAAAATCTGCCAACAACTATTTATTGGAAGCACAGGAGCTAAGCATTATGTTGGAACTGTGAGAGGAAGTGTAAGAGTGGTTTCTTCCCTCAAATAACTTAAAACCTAGTTGTAGAGGATGGAAGTTTAAAAAAAATATGATTTTAGCTGTGGGATTTTCATGGATGACCTTTCTCAGATTAAGGAAGCTTTCTACTATTAATATTTGTAGTTGTGTGTTTTTATTTGTTATGAAAGGATGTTAGATTTTGTCAAATGCTTTTTCCATACCTTTTAAGATGGTCATGTGGGTTTTCTCCCTTATTTTATTAATATGTTGTATTACATTGGTTGATTTTTATGCTAAGCCATCTTTGCATTTCTGGGGTAAATCCCACTTGGTCATGGTGTAAAATCCTTTTTATATGTTGCTGGATTTGGTTTGCTAGTATTTTTGTTGAGGTTTTTTGTGTCTATAGTCATAAGAGGTATTAGTCTAGAGTTTTCTTTTCTTGTGATGTCTTTGTCTGGTTTTGTATCACAGTAATACCAGCCTTATAGAATAAGTTGAGAAATGTTCCCTTCTATTTTGTGGGAGAGTTTGTTTAATTCATCTTTAAACATTTGGTAGAATTCATCAGTGAAACCATCTGGTCCTGGGCTTTTCTTTGTGGGGGCTCATTTTTTTAATACAAGGTACAGAAGAGTATTTATAGAACAATCCCATTTGAGAGAGAGACTTTTTAAGGACATATGCATGCCTGTATTTACAAAGAAAATTTCTGGAAGGATACACAAAAAACTAGCATCAAGGGTTATCATTGGGTAATGGAGTGGAACTTAGTCTTATGTTCTTTCTTTAAAAAAAAAAACATGTATTATTCTAAATTCTAAAAATTAAGAACTACTTAAAATGACTATTTTTTAAATGGCCATTTGCTCTGACTCACACAGCGAGGTACTAGAGCTGTGTATTTGCCACTGGCCTGTCTCCCAAGGGACTCACAGCCTAGCAGGCCCCCGCGTCCCTCTCCAGCATCACAGTCTGCTATCCCCCTTCCCTATTATGTTCTCCATCAACACTGAATTACTAGTCAGTTCCATGAAAACGGCCCGTAGTTACATGCTCCAGTTCTTTTGTACATGCTGTGTTGTTCCCTTTCCCTGCCATCCCTTCCCCCTTTATCTGCACAGTTAATTTCTCTTAATTCCTCTTTATCCTTTAAAATCCCTTCCAAATATTAGTTGCCTTCTTTCGTGAACACCTCCCAGCTCATTCTCGTTTTATTCCCCACCCAAGGGAAAAGAAAATCTCCCCCTCCTGCTACCTTTCATGTTTTCGTTATTGAGCTTTGTGCTTACCCTGTGTCATAATCACTAGTTCACATATATGTCTTCCCTAAAGGTACAGTTTTATTTACTTTTGTGTCCCTCAGGAGCTTAGCATGATTCTCGGCACAGAAGAGTTGCTCAAAAATATTTTGATTCAGTTGAATTCAGGAGACAGGGCTTTCTGGGTAGAATGAGGCATGTGAACAAAGGCCAAAGTTATGAATTACTCTAACCTGTTCTGGGTGCATGAACTAGTTTGGCTAAATAGGAAGATGCATGCTGAGAAATAGGATTGTATGATTTTGGCAAGGCTGATATTGAAGGCTCTTAGAAGCCAGATAGAGCAAACTTGGTAGGTAAATATTGATTGAATGAAGAACACTTCTCACTTCCTTCCAGGCTTTCCTGAAATCTCTCTTCTCAGTAGGCTTATCCTGACCACCTGCTTTAAAACTGCCACCTCCATTTCTCCCATCCCCTGGCCCCAGTATTTTTTTTTTTTTTTTTACGAGACAGGGTCTTGCTCTGTGGTACAGGCTGGAGTGCAGTGGTGCAATCATAATGCACTACATCCTCAAACTCGGGGACTCAAGTGATCCTCCCACCTTGGGGTCTCTCCCAAAGTGCTAGGATTACAGGCTTGAGCCACTGCACCCAGCCTATTGATTTTCCTTTCCCTGGTCTTCCTCCTTTTTCCATAGGACTTCTAACCTTCTATGTATCACATGCTATATAATTTACTTATTCATTATGTTTTTTATTTATTGTCTGTCTTCCCCATTATTATATAGGCTCTCCAGGCAAGAACTGTCTTGTTCACTGATAATTCCCAAGCACATAGAACATTGTCTGGCTCATAGTAGGTGCTCAGTCAATATTTGAATTCTAAATTAATTAACTGGCATAGATAGCTTAAGTATAATTCATATGGTTTATTTCTGAAAGAAAAGTTATTCTATAAAATTGCTCAGATCATGCCAGCTGTTTGTAATATAATCTGGGGCAGGACAGGGGAGAGAGGGCTGGGGGAAAGGGAGTTATATTGTGTTAAGGGTTTCTTGCCTTAAAAATTAAGTTGGGGAATAAAAATTATAAGGACCTTTGAGTTTATTTATTTCTTGCCTAGAAAAATATTGTTTCATGTGGTGATTCATACCCATGCTTTAATAAATTCTCTCTTTTTCTTTCTCCACAGACCTTTGTAGTATTAAACAGAGGGAAAACTCTCTTCAGATTTAGTGCCACGCCTGCCTTGTACATTTTAAGTCCTTTTAACCTGATAAGAAGAATAGCTATTAAAATTTTGATACATTCATATCCTTTTCTACAAACATGGAGTGAGTGCAGCAATTGCATGATACTTGTATATGTTTCCAATATTTGACAACTGAATTGTATATTAAGTTTTTTACTAATATTGTATTTGACTCTCCCACTAGTCAGAGGTTTAAGAGTGAACACCTGCCAAATCCCAAGCTCAGTTTTGGCAAATTCTTTTTTCTTAGGATGATATCCTGGGAGTCTGGAGTTTTGTTGGTATCACTTTGAGGGACAAATTAAGATGATAACCTTTTATTGAAGTCTTAACTTTTTTAAGTGCTCAGACTTTAGTGATCTCATTGCATGGTAGACTGTTCAGTTTGTTGATGTATTAAGATCCAATGGTAAAATTCTTTGAAAGCTACTTCTTGAGTTACAGATAGTTGAATGAATGCTTTAGATATCTGTCTTGAATTCTTTTTTGTTTTTTGAGCACTGAGTTTAGAAAGTATCTGAGATAGTTCTCAGATGAAATAGACTCCTTGTTACAGAGGTTTGGTGCAGACTGTAGGATAGGTTTGAATCTTTTACTCCCCTTAAACAGAAAAATGCCAATTTATTCATGTGGCCTGACTTTTGCATCTTATTAACATAGGAGAGCATGTGCCAAATGAAAAATTACGTGATGGGTTTACTAACATTGCATAGTGACTTTAAACGTTCATGGCTGGTATTTAATTTGATAGCACTTAGTCCCATGCTTCAAAGAGTATTGTATCCTCCATGTAGGTTGAGGAAACCAGCAATGGCAAGTTGGTAAATCAGTTTAGTAAGCTTTTACCACATTTTATTAACTCTGAGAAGTTAGCAAACTGGTCCTGAAATCTGTAGTTTATAAGCAACATAGTTCTGAAATCTGAAGGTTTATAAGGAAATAAATAATTCACAACGGACTTCTTGCCTTTTTGTTGGATCAGAAGATGAGTGCTTTTTCTCTTCAGGTTCCAAAGAGCATGAAGAAAAAATCCAGCTGTAGTGATATAAAAAAATCCAGCTGTAAGAAATATTTTCTCTTTTTAAAACTCCACTAGTAGAATAAAGATGGTGAATGCCATTAACAAGAGAGAATGAGTTAGCAACAAATGAGACATGGCTCCCATTCTTGTTAAAGTGACAGCGTTTGAGTAACTCATACTAACCTAAAACAGTTTAATTTTTCTCAGTAGACAAGAACAAAAAGGGCTGATAAAGATCCTGGATGGAACTGAAATGGCAGTATGGTTTGCTGTCCATAAACATTCCTGGCACTTTAGAATGATCAAATGGATTTGCCCCATTATGTAATTCTCAGGAGTATGGTGGTGCAGATGTCTTTGAAATCCCTACTTAACATGCCACAGCTGGTTTCCCACATTGGACATACTCAGTGCACATTGGCTGCATTGGCTGGTGCCTTGCCCCAAATACAATTCTACCTTATAGAAGGACTGGGGCAAAAAGTTAACATTACATGTAGATTTTCAAATAACTAGTTATGCAAGATAATTAGCTTAACAATAAATGAGGACTAAATAATATAGATTTAATGATTTTCTTACATGACAACTTTTGTTACTATGTGCAAAGGTATTCCATAGTTGAGATACAAAGAGGTAATGGGGAAATGTTTTATCTCAAAGGAGAACAGTAGCAGCCCTTTTGAAAGAAGGAGAATAGCCATCCTGCCCCATCCCTCTACAGTTCTCTGGCCAGGTGTCAGATACACACAGTGGCATTCTGTGTTGATGGTGATAACCACAGATTTCGTTATCACCTTGCCTTTGCCTTTTTCTCCTCTTCTGTGCTTTGATTCCTTTCAAGTTATTGATTATAGATCTCCCAATACCCAATGTGAAATGTGTGTGTTTTCTGAGAAAAAAACAAGCCAGATTTTATATATTCCCCCTTGACTCTTCTCTACAGTATTTAGCATGATCATTATGTGCACTATTTTGACCAACTGTGTATTCATGACTTTTAGTAACCCTCCTGACTGGTCGAAGAATGTGGAGTAAGTAGCTCATTCATTTATTTCCTTGTTTGCTTTAAACATTTTTAGTCACTGAATCTTGTTTCGCCACAATTTATCCATCAAGGAAAAAAAATATTAGTTACTACAACTCTTTATTTCACAGGGAGGGCTGAAAAAACATGTGAAATTTAAGGACTATCCCTAGAAGTTAACTCTAGAAACAGAAAGTATGCACTGGAAATTATGACCTTTTACACCCTCTCCTCCACGCCGCCCCTCTGGGTTGGGCTGGTACCTATGCCTTGTAGCCCCATCTCCATCTCATATACTCAGTTCCTAATGATGTGGTCTTCTCCAACTTTACGTTTCCCTTTCTTTTTGCCTCCTTGGAAGTTAAAAATAGCTCTGGGGGCCTCCTACCTGCTTCAAAACGATCATGTACTAGCTGGACGTGGTGGTGCGTGCCTATAGTCCCAGCTACTCAGGAGGCTGAGGCAGGAGGGTTACTCGAGGCCAAGAATTTGAGACCAGCCTGGGTGACATAGCAAGACCCCATCTCTAAAAAAATAAAAATTACCATGTACTAGATGACAGTACAGAGTTGTTTCCTTGGAATACCATTCAGGACCCAAAACTCCAAAGTTCTTGGTTTGTGCATTTCAGTAAGTTTCATTTAAAGCATTCCTTTTTCATCCTTTCTTCCTGTTGCATTGGCTGTGCCCTTTCTGTTTTGTCTTTGTTAGTTGAAGCCACACTTCAAGCAAATATTATCTTAAAATGTTCATTTAAAATTTCTGTCTGTCAGAAATTACCTCAAGCTGTCCATTTCTTTGACAGGTACACGTTCACAGGGATTTATACATTTGAATCACTGGTGAAAATCATTGCAAGAGGTTTCTGCATAGATGGCTTTACCTTTTTACGGGATCCATGGAACTGGTTAGATTTCAGTGTCATCATGATGGCGTAAGTTCTCTGCTTATTTTATTGGTATTCTGGGTGTGATTTTGTGTGTGGAGTTGTACTCCTGGGTGTATTTGTATGACAGTGTTTGTAAGTGTGAGTTTGTGGACACAGCTGTGTTAGGAATTAATTTTTTGGGTAGTCCTGTAAAGCCCTTTGGGCTTATGTTTATGATTCTCACTTGTGAGGGCCTCTTGTGTCCAGACAATGATAGCATATCCTGTTTATGTAGGAGAAAGTAAATAGAAGCTTTACAGCGGGGAGAGAAAGGGAGTGATTTCCTATTGAAGCTCCCTTGTGTTTTATTCCCCCTTATAACATTGACCAAGGTTTGCATACCCATCACTAGAGAGCTTCTCTGAACACTTGGAATTTTTTAGGTGTAAACCTTCAGCTAAAATGAATTTCCTAGGTATGTTTTATCACATGAAATTTAATGAGGCTGGCCAGGTATTGCAGATTTTAGAGCACATTTTAGAGTCAAAACATGAGCCAAGATATCTAAACGGGCACTTCCTGAAGAGTTACTAACCAGAACTGTTGAACTGTTGCATCTCTAGATCAATGTAACTCCACATTGGTGTGCTAGCTGCTCTCGGTAATTTGTGTTGTTTTAACAATGATAATATATCTTTGAGAGACTTAGCTGATGATACAAAAGTTTTAGCAGGCTTTATTATTTTATTTCCAAGTTGGGAAAACACTTGGTCATTTTGGGAGTGTAATGGGGGTGGTGAATAGGTTTTGTGTGTGTGCATGAAGATGTGTAAGAGAGAGAGTGCATTTAAGTATGTATGGGTCTGAACATCAGCTAGAAAGATTTATTTCAACTGTAAAATGTGAATGAATGACATGCATCAAATATTTGAAACTGGAACTTTGACTTTCTGTTATATAAAGGCAATTTCTTGCTTTCTAGCATTAGGAATGCACATTGGTGTTCATTTAAAATTTAAGTGTCCTTGCCAGGCACAGAGCTGGTAATAAAATGAACACTTTGCTCAAAATTTGCTCTGATCCCATGATCTGAATTTTCCTGAGTTCTGCTGTTTTATGTTACAGGCCAGAACTTCATCTGCAGCCATGATTGCAGTCATATGATTGCAAACCTTAGATAAGTCATACATACAGACATTTAGTCATTTTTGCCATTGTCTACTAGGGAGTTACTTTAATGTAGACTTATCTTTATGGGGCTCCCGCTGCCAAAATTTATCTTCCTTTCCTGAGAAATTGTCTGCATAACTTGGGGACATAAGCCTTTGCTACATCCTGGCATTCCTTTTTACTAAAAACTGTAAATGGGCTGCCAGTAAAGCCATTCTGATTGAGATCAGCACATTGCTATGCTGATTAAGAGTAAATCCCAAGAACCTCCTGGTTATATCAGTTCTTTCAAATCTACTTTTGAATTCTCCTTGCCCAATTAAAAAAAAAAAAGTGTTCCTTAAATGTGTATATTTTGAAACTTCTTTTTCAAAGAAAAAAATGAAATTATAGCTTGTATATATAAGACCCTTTCTTCCCCCCCATTCTCAAACCCTCGCCCAGTGGTATCATTACAAGTTAACTTTGGTTTGATTCTGCAGGTATATAACAGAGTTTGTAAACCTAGGCAATGTTTCAGCTCTACGCACTTTCAGGGTACTGAGGGCTTTGAAAACTATTTCGGTAATCCCAGGTAAGATGGTCCGGGGTTGGTGTTAGGTGTTGGGTTAGGGCCCTGATGTGACGTATTGTACTTTTTGTTTTGTTGTGGTTTTGTTTTCTTCCTTTGGTGTTTGTGTTTGTGTCTGTGTTTGTCATTTGTGTCTGTGTGTGACCTCCCTTACTACAGATATGTGACAGAGTTTGTGGACCTGGGCAATGTCTCAGCGCTGAGAACATTCAGGGTTCTCCGAGCTTTGAAAACTATCTCTGTAATTCCAGGTGAGAAAATTTGTACATAAGAGTGACTTTGCCGCATCTTCTCTTTTCCCTTCATTCATTTTTGTCCACCACATTCAAAACCAACATCAGTACAGTTGATATGGCCTTGCATTCTGCATGTTTTTCCTGGGAGACATTCTCTGGAATGGCCCTTTGGTCCTTAGGCAGTTTTCTCTGACAGTGCTTGCCAGGCATGCAGCCCCTATTCCATCCATGCTATTGAAAAAGCACGTGCTTATTACTTGGATCTTACAATATCTGAAAAAATTGTCAGAAAGCTAGCTATCTCTTTGTACATAAATCATTTGCTTCCTGATCTCATGGAATTACAGTAATTTTAACATTTGCCATCATTCCATTGCTTGTGATTTCTAGGCTTCCTATCGCATGGTTTGTTGATCAGACGTTCTTCAAAGAATTATACTTTTACTGTATTAATGGAATTATTTAATCACAGAAGAGACCTACCCAGTTAATTAATCCAATATTATTGACAAATTTAAGTTAGCAAACTGAACTTTAATAATCACTATCATGTTCTACTGCTGTCTGTTTGACTAGAATAAGAACCAGTAGACATCTACTGTACATATATTCAGGGATCATTCTCAAACATAAATCCCAATGAAAACTTATACAGGTGCTGTTAAAAAAAATCAAAGGTAAGATAAGCTACAACAAAAGGTATGGGCAAATAAAAAGTACAGAAACTTGAGGGGGAAAAAGAGGAATCAATGGGTGGGTTAAGACATAGTTGATTGACAATCTCTTTAAAATTTTTGCCTTTTTCTTTTTGGTCCTGGTTGAGCTAGCCCAGTGGTTCTTAACCTTTTGAAGGTTTTGGATCCTTTGAGAATCAGATGAAAGTTCACAGATTCCCCCTGAAGCCCATCCATGGACCTCAGGTTAAGATTCCTTACTTTAATTTAAATCATTGCAACTGGGTAATACTTACTTTTCTAAAGACCAGTCTTGAAATCTAGAAGGGAAGATACTTTAGTTAGTCTTGTGAGCCTAAGATATACTGGCAGTAACTTGGCAAAGGTCAAGATTGTGTTGCTCTTTGGACTTTAGCTGTGTTCATGGGTTTTCCTAGAGACCAGGCTTTCCACAGCAGTTCTGTAGGAAATAGGGACACACAGAACAGAGCTCTCCTATTCTTGGCATCACATAGTTCTTCCCCCTGTGACTGACTCAGAAATATTTCTTTTCCCCTTTTCAACATCATCTAAATACCAGATAGGGGTGGGGGGAAGCACAAAGGTAGAATCCTGGAGAGGGCAGACTTGGAATGTGGTTTACCAAGAACCTCAAGGAAGGTAAAGCTCAGTTTCTCCATTTACACATTTGGGCCATGGAGTGTGCCAATAAATTCGTGCCCTGTTAAAGATGAATTCTTTTATTTTTAGCAATAGTAGCTGACTCCTTATCAACCAGAGGCTGGATGTCAGTTGGAGTATACCCTTCTTGGCAAGAAAAAACTACAACTCTGACTTATCAAGGTTTAGTTCCTGGCCAGTTTAAATCTATTTAACAGCAAGCCTAGCTCATTCTCCAGGCAACCTCACACTGCTCATTGATGGTGGTCTAATCCTTAGGCAGGCCTCGTCTTATTTTTTAAGGTATCTAGAGTGCCAAATCTACTTTCATTTTTTCCTTTGGTCTGTGTCCTCCTCTGGCCCCTTTTAAATATGATCCCGTGTTTTCTGCTCACTTCCCCCAGCGTACTCTGCAAGGCATCTGTCTTTTTATGTTCTTGTGATCTCAAAACTTCTCTTCCAGAATTAAATTTGAAAGCTGTATTCTGTTCACTAACTAGGGCAGCAGATGCTATCTCTAGTCTAGCTCATAGCTTCTGTCTCTGTCTGTTAACTTTTGACCACTGCATTTCTGCATGATAACTCTTGGCTGATGTCCATTATTTATCCTTAATACTCCAGGGATACATATACAGTCTCTCTCTCTCTCTCTCTCTCTCTCTCTGTGTGTGTGTGTATATATATAGTGTCTAACAGTGCCTGGCCCATAGCAGTGCTCCATAAATGATTGTAGTGGTAGTAGCAGTTATTATAAAGAAGAAATCTAAGCCCAAACAAAGGGTTTGTGTCAAGATTTAGACTTCAGCTTCACAGTTTGAAATAGATTCCCCGATTCCTATTTCCAGAAGCACCCCCAATTGAGCTGGCTTTGGGAGGCTAACTGGAATGGAAAATAACCTTAAGGGATAGTAAAGCTGATACTAGATCACTGTCAGTAAGTGGTCTATTTGGTTCTTGAATCGAAGTGTGATTTTCAGTCCCAATCCTTTTGCTGCTCCCATTCTACCTTTTAGATTTAGTAAGAGAAATCCAGTAAATGACATGACATCTGTTGAGGGAGAGTCTTCTTTGATCCCATGTGAAATTCTGAACTTTTCTATCTTGCTTTCTCCCATGGAGGGCTGTTGTCTATTCCTACCTGCCCTCTACCCAGGTCTCCTTCGAAGGCAGGAGCACCAGTGTATGAGTCAGTGGATGAGGGGGCCAGCTCTTGCTTGGATATCTAAGTCTTTTTGACTCCAGTGTTGTAGAGCTAGACCATAGTTAGGAAAACCGTTGTTTTGTATACCAAGTTTCTTCATGGATCACATCCGTGGAATTGTTGCTGTCTTTGCCTTATCCTGTTCCCAGTTTGGTTATAGGTTTTTGCCCAAGCTGCCAAAAACGGGATGGAAGGGAGAGCAACCACAGAACTGACATGGAGCCTGCAAGATCTCACAAAGCTCTTCAAGTCCCAACTCCCTTTATGAGAGAGTTTTTCCTTTCCTAGAGCACTCACCTCATTTCACCTGGGATGACACTATCCTCCCTCTTCACATCTTTGGTAGATATTCTGAATGTATCAAGGTCGCCAGGACTGTGGAATACTGGAGAGTAGAGTGCATTAGTTAGCTCCAACCTTTTGTATAAGAAATGCTTTACTTTAGAGCCTTCTTGTAGCTTAGAAAAGACCAAATCCACATTCTAACCCTTTTTATTTGCTAACTCAAGACCTGGATACATATCATTCATGGTTTGCCTTTTGCTTCAGAGGCATCAACTTAGAGAACAGACAGTGTATGCAAGCTCTGTGCTAAAAGGGTCAGTTATAGAGGAGACCCTTTCTAAATTTTCTTTGGTCTGGAATTTGCCAGGTTCAACTTGACATTGAAATATTCTGTCTAAAAGTTTATATGTCTTAAAACTTTGTTTTCACTTTGTATTAATCTGGGTCCTGGACACAGAAATGAACTTCTAAGTGACTCTGACAGAAGCTTCATCTTCTGCGTACTCTGATCGCATGCCACAGGGCTGACATGCCCTAAGAGAGGGTAGGGATCTCAAAGGAGGGTTTTTAATTCTCAAAATTCTGGTTTTTCTTAGACAGCCTCCTTAATAGGATAAGTAGAACTGGTTGCCAGAGCCTCACTTGTCAGTTCCTTTTCATTTCCGTCATCATTTAAGTGGCTTTCCCAAAGCACTACTTTGCTGCTCATTAGCATTTACTTAATATCATTCCGTTCTCTTTAGAGTTGTACTTTCTTGATTGTTTTTCTCTTGGATATCTTATTTATTTGCTTTCATTTCTGTTACTTTCACTCCTAACTGGTGAGATCAGATAGGAAGCAGGGAAAATGATGAGCCCTTCAGGATCCTTCCGATTCCAGTGTTCAAAAAGAAAACATTTTCTTTAAATGTATGTGTTGTGAATGTGGCAGTTTCTGCCGTACAATGAAGGGAGAGATAAAGCGTTTTAAGGCTGTATTCAGACTTGTTTCTTTTAAAATATTCTAATTATTAATCTTGCTTATGTATTTCTCCTTTTTCCACATTGCTTCTTGAGAAAGATCACTAAAGTTTAACAATGGTCCTAAGTGGAAAAACACAAGATCCCACTGACCTACCTTGAGAGCCAGTTTAGTTTAGGACACACTTTGTGATGTGAATCTGGTCTCAGGTAAATAAATATATGGTCCCCAAATCTCTCTCAAATTACTCTTGACTTGAAGGACCTTCAAGAACTATCAGTTTAAGGATTACATTTGAAGCAGAAAAGCTGGCAGGGCATTACTTTACCCCCAGGACTTGTCTGGACCCAAGCCTAACTCTGGGAACTAGGGAGTTGTTCTTTCCCCTGGGTTGAGAACTGCTTGTTACTGCTACAGAGGCTTGTACCAATATTAATTTTGTAGAGGAATTAGCTCATGTTGCTTCAAACCACTTAAATTTCTCAATCTGAGCTACAAACTAGGGAATATCAATTAACTTTATTTATAATCTGGCCATCGCAGCAGTAGAAGATTTTGAACCCAATATGCATGACTGATTTCTCTGGACGTAACACATAGGCAGGCTTTGTTCATTTGTACAGGGGATTGCTGGGTATTATGAAAGGTGATAGGGAGGTTCAGAGGTGCCTTTGAACATAGAGTGGAGTAGAATTCTATAGCAGTGGCTTCACCTGGTTCTCAAAATTCCTTAAATATCAACTTCCTCTCTGGTAGCTGACCTTTTTGTACATTGAATCCAGCTGTCTTTTCTTGGTCTGTAGTAAATGTATTAACTGCTTCTGCTCAGACACATACCAATGCTAATTAATGTTAGTCTTTTCCAAGAGTTCTCACTGTCCAATTAGCCCCCATGTGGCTTCTGTTGCACACTCTGTTGTGTAGGAGTCGTTTGAAGGAGCATTCTGCTCTGTTTTGGATAATCGGTTTTCAGTCAGTATCTTGCTTGTTCTGGCATGTGGTGTTGTGAGCCAATAGAAGCAGCAAGACAG
Source organism: Propithecus coquereli (assembly GCF_000956105.1). Lineage (NCBI taxonomy): Eukaryota > Metazoa > Chordata > Mammalia > Primates > Indriidae > Propithecus > Propithecus coquereli. The sequence goes on from NW_012135081.1 coordinate 2,764,376, forward strand.
CCTCTCTGCACAGCCAGAACAGTGGCATTCTCCATTCTTGCTTGCATCGAGTCAGGAATTCTACTAGCGACTTCTTGCCTTTATTGACCTGTGTTGATAATACCAGGGAGCACTCGCTGTATGTTGGGCAACCACTGCTGGCAAGACTGTAGCACTTGAGCTTAGGAAATGTGTTGACCCATCATCTCCATAAATTGGCATTGGAGTCTGTAAATACGATCATTCGCAATTATCGACCCTAATGGAAGGAGGAAGACTTGGCCGAGACTAGTGTATAGTCCAGTGACTATTTACATTTAATATTGCTGTGTAATTGTGTGCCTTTGTTCACCTACAAACATTAACCCACATCACCTTTCTTTTTCCTTTGTCTTCTAACTTTACTTTAGTGAGCTGGATGAGAGTCTTGGAGAGTAAACTTTTTAGATAGCTGTAGTTATTTAGTTGTGTAGTTATGTAGTTATTTAGTGGTTATTCTTGCTTAATTAAGATTTGTTTCTCTGAGCTTCTGTGAAGTATAAGCAGCTGAATACCATTTATGACTAAGTTTTTATAAATACTTTAAACTTCTTGAAAGGTATTATAAACTCTCACCAACAAGATGATCTAAGCCTCAGACTTAAAGTAAAACTCTTGAAGAAATTATTATTATTATTTTTTTTTTAGCTTTCTGGGCTCATGTTTGCAGATTTCTTCAACAATGACATCTGATTTATGGAGAAGAGAAGAGATGTTAGACCAGCTGATTGTGAGCATTCAGGTTCATCCCTAGGAAAGTGATGAGTCCCGTTGGTATATTAGATTAGTTGAGTGTCTCTGGTTGCAAATAAAAGGACACAGGAGTAATTCAGGGAACCCAAGGGCTGGAATGCTCTTGGGCCTCTGGACGCCAGTAAAAAACAGAATATAGAGCCAGAAAACCCCGGGTAGCAGGAAGTACTTTGTCTCCATCTCTCTTTTCTCTGTGTGTCTACTTCCTTTTTCTCTCTCGGAGCATACTAACTTCCTGTACTTCTCGGACACATCTTAATACAGTGACAGAATATGGCTACTGCTTAGCTTCCAAATTTATTACCATTTCCATCATATGAGAAAAGTACTCAACTGTCTCTTGTCCTGTTCCACATTCCTGTAGGAAAGGATCTGTATTTAGGTCAGATGTTCCCCCCCACCCCCTGACATTTATAACTACTGAGAGAAGGTTACCTTGTACAAACATGGCTGCTGAGAGCCCATCTTTATGGAACAGGGGATAGTTGGAGCTCACAGCCTGGAATTTCCAGTTATATGGGCTTTCAACTGTCTAAGAAGTTCCCAGCCCAGGAAAATCAGATTATGCTCATATTAAAATTGTATGCTTTTTAATTAATTAATAACACAGACTCATTGGTTTGACTATTTCGTAGTATTATATTCTTGTTCCAAATACAAATAACAGCTTACAGCTCATTTCTCAATTTGGTTAAATTAGCAATAGAAAAGGCCTTGAACAGCCGATCATCCCATGTTCAGACAGGCGATTGTGTGCACCATCAGGAGAGATGGCTGTATAAGTTTTTCATAAAGAAAACCAGGAAAGGAAACTTCACAACCATTCTTCAGTGGGCCATTCAAGTATTTTTTTAAATCACTCTTTGACTTTGAAAATAGTAGGTCTACATAATTTTAGAAGCCTAGAATTAAATTATTGACCCAATATACACCTACCTCAACCTGCTCAAAATATGATGAGGACTTTTCTATTCCTCAGCAACTGTGTGGAAATAAGTTCCATAGCACTAGAACGATTTTTACTTCTTCATGCCTGCCTTCTGTTTTATCCAACCAATACCTTTTAACCTAGCTGTGTGATTATGATATGATTGCTCAGGGCCTTAAGTATAAAAGATAGTTTGAAATTTCAACTGCTTAAACCCAAACAAATATAAATATCTCTGCTCTATTTTTTTTTAAAGCCTTTTAGAGAAGATTCTTCAGCTTCTACTCCATGGCTCACTGCCATGTAACGCTGTTTATACACTGTAGATGAGATAATGAGACTCCGAAGTGACCTTAAATTTGATCTGAAACATAGTGGGTCATCAGTATACTTTCTGATTACCTGTCTTGATGTTCTTTCTGCATAGCCCAGTGAGGAGAAAAGGAATCAGATTAGAAATGTCTTATTTCCTTGAGCCCAGGCAAGGTCTTCTTAATCCCCTTGATGGTCACAGTCTCCATGGAAGGCCCACTCTGTAAAAAAGTACAGACCTCTGCACACTTCTGTGTCACCACCATCTAAGTCTTGGCTCTTTGTTCTTTAATTCCCCTTAGATCTCTTTTAGGATGTCTGTGTAAGAAGAGAGACATTTCTCATTCATTTACTCTTCTAATAATAATTTATTAAGTGCCCACTTTGTGCCAGGCCCTGTGCTAGGCACAGCATCTGTTGCTACTATTGGATTCAGATAAAAAATTCTATTTGGGGTGGGACAAAGGCAATATATGTAACCTAAATATTTGTACCCCCGTAATATGCTGAAATAAAAAAAATTTTTTTAATTCTATTTGGCTCAACTTTGAAAATTCTAAGTGTTTACTTGTAAAATACAGCAAAAGAAGAGTCATGTCCATACCACCCATTAGATCAACATCAGATGAGGTTAACCCTGAGCAGTGTCGTTATCTCAGTTTTGTCCCATGGAGGAAAGCAATTACATATAACAATGGTAACTAACAAGTGTTGAGTGCCAGCTTTGTGCCAGGCACCATACTAGTTATTTTACATTACATTGTCTTATTTAAACCTTACAACAACCCAATGAGTCTGGTATTGTAGATCTCTTTTTATAGATGAGTAATAACTGTTCAGACAATAATTGTTAATATTTGACTCATTTACTGTGTACTAGGTGCTTTGTTAAGTGTTTTATATGAATCCTGCTTAATCAACAGCTCTATAATATTCAACTATAATTATTCCCATTTTAAAGATGAAATAACTGAAATTCCAAGAGGTTAGGTGTATTGCTTAGGCCACCCAAGTAAGTGGCATAACTTGGTTAAGAGTAGTGGCTGTCTATCCATCTGTACACTTCAAAGCCAGAATTAGGATTCCCTTGAATTTCATTCCAATAGTCTTGCCTTCTGAAGTAGATCAGGGATAAGTCCCTCCTGAGTCCTTGTGTCAAGGCTCAGTGCCTGCCTCTTGCTCATCCTGGTGCGTTGGCCACCAGGAGTGCTCAGTGCTTTGTTCGCCATGTCCTGTGGATAGCCTGATGTCTATACATGCCATGGCGAGCCACATGTAAATTCATTTTGACCCAAACAATGTGAACCTACAACCATATTTTTCCTGTGTTTCCCGTCACTGATGAAATTAAGAAATCTACCTTCAGGTCTAAATTTGAACCAGTGTCTTGCATTTAAATCTCAAATTAAAATGTATTATAAGTGTTTTTGTTTTTAATCTAGGACAGAGAAAAGGTTATTGTAGAAAGCAGGGCATATATGTGATACAGAGGTGTGTTTGTAAATCGAGAGGCAAACTATAGTGGATTGATAATAATTGGCCTTTTCAATTCATTGGCATTTCCAGAGCTCTTGGGAAAATATTGTACCTTAATATTTTTATTAATTGCCTTTTAAACATCTCAGTGGTTTTCTTTCCAACCTAGAAGCCTCCTTAATCCCTGATTTTTTTCATTTGTTTCTTCAGCCAGTATTACTGAATACCTGCTGTAGGCTAGGCACTAGATAGAGCTGTGAACAAGACAGACATAAAAAATTGATTATAACCATGATAAATGTGACAGAGGAAAGTATAAGGTGCTATTAAGATACTAGTAACAATGGGGAAGGAAGAAAAGTTGCAAAGTCAGGAAAGGCTTTCTGGAGGAAATGATGTTTAAACTGAGACTTGGAGGGTGAGCAGGAGTTAGGCACAGAGGACAAGGTAATGGAAGGGAGCATTCTTGGCATGTGTGAAGGCCCCGGGGCAAGTAAGAGGTTTGCCTCATTTGGGGAACAAAAGAGTAGTCAAAGACAGGAAAGTGTTCCTAGGAAGAAATGAGCTACATATTGGTAGCAGGAGCTTTCTTTTGCTTTTTAAGAAATACTGACTGTAAAATGGATAATTCTAGAAAAATTGATGATTTTTCTGGCTCATTTTTATGCTCTTGGTATAAAGATAAAGCGGCCACATTTCAAGGGTGGTGCTGTGGGAAGTAGTAGAAGCCAATGGCTAAGAGGGAGGAGAGGGAGGGGAGGGCTTTGAGGTGACTCTGATTCTGGGGGGTTCTGTCTCCTCAGGCCTGAAGACAATTGTGGGTGCCCTGATTCAGTCTGTGAAGAAGCTGTCAGATGTGATGATCCTGACAGTGTTCTGCCTGAGTGTTTTTGCCCTGATCGGACTGCAGCTGTTCATGGGGAACCTTCGGAACAAGTGTGTTGTGTGGCCCATAAACTTCAATGAGAGCTATCTTGAAAATGGCACCAAAGGCTTTGATTGGGAAGAGTATATCAACAATAAAAGTAGGTGGCCCTTCGCTGCAAGAGGAAAAGGAAAAGTTTATCCCTAGTTTACATGGTCAGAAGCCACCACTGGTATTAGAAAAGTAGTTGGGGCCAGAAAGGAATGGCAGTGCTCCTGAAAGTAGTTTTGTGAAGTTATTATCTTTCCTCGAGGTAGGATTGTATTCAGAATCTCACAAACATCAGCCTTCTCTCTATTTTCTCCCCCTTTAAAACCAAATGAAACTTTATAGTTTATTTGTATGTACCCCTAAACTTTTGATTTGAAGTTCAGGCTTAGAAGCTTGATAAAAATTCTTTTTCCTTAGCTGAGTTACCTGGGACATTTAAACATTTAGTCCAGATTATACCTATGGAACCTAAGCTTTCTTAATACCCCTAAGACCTTAGTAATCGATCTGGTCTAGGGGATCAGGTAATCTCTAAGGCACCATTCTATCCTGTTATAGTTAAGGAGTTTTAATAATTTTACTTGAGGAAACAAAACACTTGGGTCTTACCTTAAGGAGAATTTGGTATAGTGGTCCTTTATAAACTAATGAAAAGAAGTTAGCAATATCACTATTACTTCTGAGGAAATAAGGTGAGTTAGGTAGCTGTAAGAAAATGTTCAAAGGAGATTTTAGAGACATATGCAAGTAAGGGAAACATGCCTTCTAATTTAAAAGAGGACATAGTGGCCAGGCCTGGTGCCTCACACCTGTAATCCTAGCACTTTGGGAGGCCGAGGTGGGAGGATCACTTGAGGCCAGGAGTTTGAGACCTTTGCAAGAGTGAGGCCCTATCCCTACAATAAATAGGAAAAATTAGCTGGGCATGGTGGTGCACACCTGTGGTCCCAGCTATTCAGTAGGCTGAGGCAGGGGGATCGCTTGAACTGGGATTTTTAGGTTGCAGTTAGCTATGACGACGCCACTGCACTCTACCCAGGGCGACAGAGCGAGACTCTGTCTCACAAAAAAAAAAAGAGGACATGGTGACTAGTGACCAATGAAGAGTTCTAGAATATCTTTGATAAAGAGAAGTTACAAGGATAGAAGAATAAAGTTGTATAAAAGGGTGTAAAACTCAGAACACTTACTTTTAAAAGACCCCTTTGATTTAAATACCAGAACCTGCATATAGATTTGAAGTACAAATGGAAGCCAGGTAACTGAGAAGAACACTGCCCCAGGGCTTCGGGGTAGCACTTCTAATTTGTAAATATACAGGAAAATCATTAATGGGAAAGAATTCTTATCAGTTTTCACTGCTGTCAGAAAGGATTTATATGAGCTAAAATCAGTAACTATGTCTGCTGGAGCTAGTTAGGGGACAGTGCAGCCTTATTCTCTCATTCACTTAAATCTGCCTATTCATTTCCTGCCTCTTCAAACTTTTCTAGCAAATTTTTACACGGTTGCTGGCATGCTAGAACCTTTACTCTGTGGGAACAGTTCCGATGCTGGGTAAGTAGCTCACGTAATTTTATTCTCCTTCCTTAAAATATGTGCCTATTACTAATTGGATCAAAATGGGCAATATTTTTACTTTTCTTTGTGCTCATGTAGTAAACCCTACAATTGGGTCTGACCTATTGGTTGACATAGATGTCTATGTAAGGTTAACATTTCACCAGTAAGTGAATATGCCTGTAGTCTCAAGCCAAAATCAAAAAAAGATGTCAAAGGCTAAGGATAGAATCAGTAACACCAGATAGCTTACCTGCCTCTCGTGGACTCCCTCATCCTATCTTAGCACAATTAATACAACAGAGAGTACAGACACTCTCTTGGTGATAGTTTAGCATCCAACGATGACCCCCTGACAGCATGGGGGAGGTAAAAGGGTAGCAACATAATATTTGAGTCCTGATTCTGCTACTTCTAGCTCTAAGACCTTTGGTAAGACATTTAACTTATCTGAGCCTCAATTTCTTCATCCACAAAATGCATTTAATAAGCCATGTTCTTTCTTCCTCACAGAGTTAGTGTAAGGACCCAATTACACAACATCCATGAAAGTGCTTTGTAAACAGGGCTATATAAATGTAGGGTGGTAGTATCATCATTCAGAGTATATTGGTCCTCTAGGAATTGGTGTTTTAATATCATGACAACTAGAGGTCCATTTAATTTCTGCATTGAAGTAGATACTAGAGATTACATTGAAAGAAGTATGAGGGTAGTCTAAAAGCAGAAGAAATGGTATAACTGAGGTCACTGAAATCCCCATTGTGACTTAGGTTGTCACAATGAGTGCTAAGAGAACAAAAACAAGAGGAAGCTCTAGCCTTGTGCCATTTGGATAGTAGCTAAGTTGAATTTGATTGAATTGTACATTGATATGACTCTAGGACAGTGGTTCTCATACTTTGGCATGCATAAGGATCACCTGGCATATCTCTTAAAAATGCAGATTCAAAGCCAGGCACAGTAGCTCACACCTTTAATCCCAGCTACTCGGGAGGCTGAGTTGGGAGGATCGCTTGAGACCAGGGGTTCGAGACAGCCTAGTTACAACATAGCAAGACCCCATATCTAAAAATTAAAAAAAAAAAAAAATTAGCTGAGTGTAGTGGCATATACCTGTAGGCTCAGCTACTCAGTAGACTAAGGTGGGAGGATCACTTGAGCCCAGCTCACTGCAGTGAGCTGTGGCTGTGCCATAGCACTCCCCGCTAGGTGACAGAGCAAGACTCCATCTCTTAAAAAAAAAAAGAAAGAAAGAAAAGAAAAAGCATATTCACAGATCACATATCCAGAACTTTTAATTCCTAGGTTTCAGGTAGGTCATAGGAATCTGCATTTTAAAGAGGCATGCCAGATGATGCTGTCCCCAAAAATGGGCTAGCTACTTATTTCCGTTCTCCTTTTTCTTTCTTTTTTCCCTTCTTCCAGTTTGTTGGCATGGCTTTATAGAAGGTTTGTTATTATCTCTGAGGTCATGGAGTAGGTGGAATTATGTTATTTATTATCTCCAAGGTCATGACTGAGTGGAATTATGTCGAAAAGTCCTGAACTTCCCTTTCTCTCTTCAGACAATGCCCAGAGGGATACCAGTGTATGAAAGCAGGAAGGAACCCCAACTATGGTTACACAAGCTTTGACACTTTTAGCTGGGCCTTCTTGGCATTATTCCGCCTTATGACCCAGGACTATTGGGAAAACTTGTATCAACTGGTGAGTAATACTTCTTTTTCTTTGGTGATAGAGTTTGTGTGAGGATATGTGGGGGCAGGGACTTTCTGTGTGAGAGACCTTAAGTGAAGACATTTTATAGGATCTAAGGATGGTATTAATATTTCCCACAGTTACCTGGCTTAAATATTAAGTGAATTCTCCCAACTCTCCCTGCTTCTTTTCTTGTCCTCTCCTCTCCTCTCCTCTCCCCTCCTCTCCCCTCCCCTCCCCTCCCCTCCCCTTCCCTCCCCTCTCCTCTCCTCCCCTCCCCTCCCCTCTCCTCTCCTCTCTCTGAGTTTACTTGCTAGGGAATCATCCCTGTTTCTTGAGTGCTCAGTCATGTATAGTTATAGAAGCTTAAAGCCTTGACAGCCTCTTTCCTGGCCTGGGAATCTACCATCTCTACCTACTTCCTATTGTGTCACTGTCGGCAGCATGTCTCCTTTTGGATTTGTGGGCTTAGGATATCTGTTCAAAAAATATTAGATGCCTCTTTGTGCAAGACACTATACTAGACATTGTAAAGATAGGATTTCTATCCACAAGGACCTTGGAATCTAAATTTGTCAACATTTTAACATTTTTAACATTCATAACACATTTGGACTTGTTCAAGCAGGTTGTACAGAAATAAGGTCAGCACTATTCTTTCGGGCTACACTGGTGACTGAGGACAAGTCACATAACTTTGCTGGTTGTGATGGAAAAGTTAGTGTAGGTGATGCTAAGGGTCTTCCAGCATAGAAATTTTATGAGAAGTCATTGTTTTCTCTTTGACTCTGGCATTGGGTGATGCCAGTTACTTTGAGAATAAGAAACGTCCTCTTCATGCATGAAGGAACCTCTTTAAGGGAAACTTCTAGTTCAAAGCCCTGAATTAATTCTTTTCTGTTAGACAGCCTAGAAGTCCCTCAGGTTTGAATCTTTCTTGTGAAATATTTGTGATTGATGCTAAGTTGCATTAAATATTTGTGGTTGCAAGAATCAGAGTGGAAATTCAGTAATAATGGCTGGTATATACATAACCTAAAACCCATTTGTTCTTTGATAATCCATTTGCTCACGGTTTAGTGAAAAGAATAGGCCTAAGATCCTCCTTCCTATATTTTTCCTCCCCACTATCCTTTATGTCATATTGTCATATCCCACTTTTAAAACCCATTCTGTTGCAAAAGGATAAGGTAGGATGTCACTCAAGATGGGACTTCCTGTGACTTGGACTGGATTTCAAAGATGAAATTTTTCTGTTAATACTCTTTGAGGACCAGTAGATAAATGAGCTGAAGTCTTATATTCTTCTCTTTATACTTGTTTTAGAACCAACCAACAAAGTCAAATATAATTCTTAGCCCAGAGCATTTTTTTCCTTTAAAAAAAAAGCAAGCATTTTTCTATGAAAGAAGTATGTAGGGAATATTTGGAAATAGGAGGAGATTTTTTTTTGTTCCAATGAATGGGAGATACTACTGCCATTTTAGTGTTCAAAATGCAAACAGTGCCCCTGCAGAGAAACTAGGCCCACAAGTTGTTTTCAGCCCAGTTCATTTGATGCAAGTGACTCAGAAAATGGTCTTTGTCTTTGCAGACCTTACGAGCAGCTGGGAAAACATACATGATCTTCTTCGTTTTGGTCATCTTTGTGGGTTCTTTCTATCTGGTGAACTTGATCTTGGCTGTGGTGGCCATGGCTTACGAAGAGCAGAATCAGGCAACACTGGAAGAGGCAGAGCAAAAAGAGGCTGAGTTCAAAGCAATGTTGGAGCAACTTAAAAAGCAACAGGAAGAGGCACAGGTTGGTGATGAATTCTTTACATTCTGCCCCACATGGTGACTAAGGCCCCATCTGATTGCCACTGCAATTGATCTTTTCTAGGCACATTTTCAAATAGAGGTCATTGATCTGATTACAGTAACCCAAGTAACAACTGCAGATGGTCAATCCAATTATTTCATTTGTCTTAATGGCTACATTGCTTGTTAATCTGAACGGTTGTTGAATTTCTCAGCTGTAAAGTGTTTAACTGCTAATGATGACTGGAAAGGAAAAAGTGACCAAAGCAGCTTATATAGTGCTTCCCATAAGCGTAGCATTTTGTTGAGAAAACGTTAGGATCCCTATGATTATAAAAAGTATTGTTTCTAATTAAAAAGAAGATACAGGCAAAATATTAAAGTAAAATTTGGAAAACACTTGTGATCCCATCATCCTAACACTTAACTTTCTAATCCTTATCCAACTATACATGTATTTTTACATCGCTGGGCCCATAATATAGTTTCTTAACATTCATTTTCAGACTTGCTCAGAAGGGATCCTCTGGTACCAAGGAGGCAAGCAAGTTTTTGTTTGAGATAATCAGGAGAATAAATCCCAAAGTTCTCACCACTGGGTTCTGTTCTGATCACTTAGGGCTGTTGGCCAGAATACAAATTCAACTGGAATCTAGAGGCAGCCAGGCCCTGGGCACAGCTGGGCACCCTCCTCTAACAGGCTGGGTTTCCTTCCTCCTTTCTGTATCTATGGGAAGGAAATGCTCTGTACTAATTGGTTGGCTTTGGGTGGCTCTAGTTAAATGCTTCTGGTCTGGTCTGTCCCTGTGCCTCCTTTTCTAGGCTGCAGCAATGGCCACTTCAGCTGGAACCGTCTCAGAAGATGCCATAGAGGAAGAAGGTGAAGAAGGAGGGGGCTCTCCTCGGAGCTCATCTGAAATTTCTAAACTCAGTTCCAAGAGTGCCAAGGAAAGACGTAACAGAAGAAAGAAGAGGAAGCAAAAGGAACTCTCTGAAGGAGAGGAGAAGGGGGATCCTGAGAAGGTGTTTAAGTCAGAGTCAGAAGATGGTATGAGGAGGAAGGGCTTTCGGCTGCCAGACAACAGAATAGGGAGGAAGTTTTCCATCATGAATCAGGTAAACTCTTTACTTTGGGTCAGATAAGCCTAAGAAACTCTGGTTTTGCTAATCCTACTTGATTTTGATTTTCTCCTTTGGCCCTACATTTTCCAGGCCCATGGCTGCATCTTCAGTCCTACCTCTCTGTGCTCCTTATTGTTCTCCTCTAGGAGGAAGCATTACTGGCATATTTGGAACATCCTCCTCTCTAATCCTGCCCTCCCTTCTCTGATGTAGAAGCCAGCCCTAGGACTGTATGATCCCCTGTGGCAGGTTTGAAGTATGTGTCACACCAGCAAGCCTCATGTTATAAAACATCAAGAAGAACTTTTCTCCTCTTAGTATCCGAACATCAGAATTTAGCTCAAACATCTTTGTTTAAAAATTGTATATAATTGTAGGTAATAATAATAATAATGGGAGTCAGGGAACTTTTAGGATTTCTTATCTGAGCATGGTAAGTTCTACTAATTACTTATTTTTGGATACACAGTGTCATGGTGATAAATAAGCCTATAGTAGATGGAAAACCTCCCAGTTTTTCCCAACTTTTATAAATGGGGAAACCAAGAGAAAGGGACGAGGACTTAGGGATAATTATTGAGCATTCTATTACTATAAATATCATCACATAATAGGTATCTTTGGATTTCAAAGAATACCACCAAAATCCAATTCTTAGGCCATTTAATTCCTCATTTTAAAGAAATGCTGGCAAGTTTGTAGGCATAGAATAGATTATAGTTTATGGCAATGTTTTTGGTATCTTTTATGCGCATATTTATTTATGTTCATATCTCGTCTCTTAGATAAGGTCCTAAAGTCAAGGTCTGCTTCTTTGCACAAGGCTAGCATTCAGATATTGTTGGGCAATAAGTGCAAGACTTTTAGAAATCTGATTTAACCCCTTCTGGGACTTCTTCACAGCCTGAGGCCATCTCTGTATAACTTTCACCTCACCTTTCTCCTAGTTCAGCCTCTTTTGTGGAAAAGTGGGATTGCAGCTTTGTTGTAATACTACCCCTGTCTTGAGAGCCATCACTGAGCTAGTTAATGAATACCTTAGTGCTGTTAATGCTTTGCTATTGAATGGTCTCTGATTATTCTGTAGGCTTTAGTACAGAGTTGCACTGATTGCTCCATAGCTCAAAAAATGAAACTGGGCTTCTGAGATGTCCTGCTTTGCCATGAAAATGTTCACTTCCTCCAATTTCCCCACATAGAAAAAAATTGTAGATTCCTAGAGACTGTGGCTGACTGCCGATACTTGCTTAGATACTCCACATGGTGGTAATATGCTTTGTCCCAGGACTCTCCTGCAGTTTCTTTGGAAGAATAGCTGAAGAAACTGACAACTAGAGAGATTAACTTATTCAAGGTTATATAGCTAGTAGGTGTTTGAGCCAAGATTTGAACCCAGGTCCATCTGACTCCAGAGCTTGTGCTCCTAGCCACCCTTCTCTACTTCCCTACACACATACGTGGTCATCTCTTCTGTTGGCTTAATAACAACTGTGGTGGCCAGGCGCGGTGGCTCACGCCTGTAATCCTAGCTCTCTAGGAGGCCAAGGCGGGCAGATTGTTTGAGCTCAGGAGTTCGAGACCAGCCTGAGCAAGAGCAAGACCCCGCCTCTACTAAAATTAGAAAGAAATTAATTGGCCAACTAAAAATATATAGAAAAAATTAGCCGGGCATGGTGGCGCATGTCTGTAGTCCCAGCTACTCGGGAGGCTGGGGCAGTAGGATCACTTGAGCCCAGGAGTTTGAGGTTGCTGTGAGCTAGGATGACGCCACGGCACTCACTCTAGCCAGGGCAACACAGTGAGACTCTGTCTCAAAAAAAAAAAAATAACAACTGTGGCTTCCGTTTTCCCACAGCATAGTTCAGGTAATGTGCCAGCTTCCTTTACTTCCACATCTTCTGAAATCACTTTGAGACATCTGCCCACCCATCCCCTACCCATTTCTCTACATTTTTAAGGCTCAGGACAGTTTATAATTATTAAGTTGAATTCCTTTTTGCAAAGTATTTTAATTGTTCTACTGCAGCAGTTCTCAAACTTTTCAGTCTTAGGACCCCTTTATATCCTGAAAAGTTATTGAGGACCTAAAGAGCTTTTTAAAAATGTGCTTTTAATTTATCATATTAGAAATTATAATTATGAAATTTTGCAAATATTTACTAATTTATTTAAAAATAATAATAAACCCATTCCATGATTAACACAAATTATATATTTTTTTATTAAAATGAACTGTTTTCCAAAATGAAATAATTAGGGGGAAAAGGGATATTGCTTACATTTCTGCTAATCTCCTTAATCTCTGGTTTAATAGGAAACAACTGGAATATCATACCTGCTTATACATGCGTTCGATGGGTTGCAGTATGTTTTTTTGGTTAAAGTATTTGAAGAAAATCCAGTTTTGTACAGATATGTAGTTGGAAAGGGAAAGACTATTTTAATAGCCTTTTCAGATAATTATGAATGTTCCTTTTTGATGCTATTCCAAAACTCAACAGTGATGATTTTTTTAATGGTTAGTTGTAGTGTGGAATCCGAAACTATTTATATATCAGTAACTTCATACTCTCTTACAATAAAATCTTTTGCTCTCTTTGCACCATAGATCTTTAACCCATTAATGATTTGTAGCATCATGTATTGATCATTTGGGAAATTTTGAGTCACTAAGTTATGCAGATCTTCCAAATACTGACACACAATATTAATCACATTCATTATTATCACCAATCTCATTAGAAAAGTCTTTAAATATTATGAAGCTGTCAGGCTCACAGTGTCCACTATAAGCTTGTGACAAAATGAGAGCAATGAAGGCAGATATCATCTTTATATTATTATGAAATAGTTTTGACCTCATAAGCCTCCTTAAAATGATCTCAGGGACCACCAGGGGTCCCTAGACCATACTTTAAGAACCACTGCTGTATTAGAAAGAAAAAGTAAAGAAAAAGTGAAATATGACATGGAAGTAGAACGCTTAAACTCAATCACTCGTCACATTCCAAACATCCTAGTCATTGTAAGTCTCATCTTGACAGATAGCTGACATGAATGCCCTGAAATCCCCACAGATAATTTTTCTGTGGAATGTAAGGTCCATTCCCTCAAATCCAGAACATCCCAGAGCCATTCTCCCAAGCAAGCATCTAGACCTAAGGTCATATTTTTAGTTAATGTGATGTGACTTCCTGAAAAGGTCCAGAAGTTCCTGGTTGACAGGAAGATTTTGAAAACAGGAAGTAATGCCTATCCATCTCTTAAACTAGACTGTATCCGAGGAGTTAATAGAGCCATGGGTCCCGAGTCATCACTGAAACGCTCCAGTACAGTGAAGTTGAGACTGGGGAGGGCTTGGCGTTGCTACCTTTGGGATGTAGCACCTTGGGGAATGGGCTAGATCAGGATTGGATACTGGGTACAAGGAGAAATAGGGCAAGTCATCTTTTCCCCTTTCACGTTCATTGCAGGATCAACTCTTTTGCCAAAAGTGAAACAAGGAATTAAAAAACAATAGATAAATTGGTTCTTTGTTTTGTATATTATTTCAGGATCCTGATTTTTAACTGTTCATAGATCACTGAATTGATCATTATCTTCTTTATCGCCTTCCTGTCATCCTTACCACTTTCAATAAGGTAAAGAATAGTCTGATGTATTAGATCTTATGTAACATATAATATTTTCTGCTGTGCTACAAGTTCCAAGAGGGCAGGAACTGTTACGTGTCTTATTCACCACTATATCTGTATCACTTAGCACTCAATAGGTATTTCATTAAATAAAATTAAATCTTATTGTCAGATAAATAAAACCTCAGTCCTAATGTGAGACCTAATGTACCAGGTAGCGTGAGCACCCAACGTTGGCCTAATGCAAAATCATGAATTCCATCCAATTTAACTTTCTGTGAGAAACAAAGCAGTGACCCAGTGCAGGTATGGGACAACACTAAAATGGGTGACCAATTTGCAATATATAACCTATTAGGTTATTAAATATGAAATGTCTGATTTTGAATCAAAAGTTTCATTTATTATATCTCAAACAAGAAGCAGTACAATTAATCACAGTATGTACCTAAACTATCAACGCAGTTTTGCCATCTTAACAGTAGCTTGTTTATGCCAGCAGCGAAGAAACTTGGAGAGTGAGTGGCGATGACATCGCGAAAGGCATTTACATAGCTTGTTGAGAATTGAATATTTTTCCTTGCAAGAAGTCGTCCAAAGCCTGGAAGAAGTAGTAGTCAGTTGGTACAAGGTCTGGTGAATACAGTTGATGACAGAGAGTTTCCTAGTCCAGCCTCTGTAGTTTGAGCAGCGTTGTTTGGGTGACGTGGTCAGCATTGTCTTGCAAGAGGATTGGCCTGTCTCTATTGACTAATCTTGGCTGCTTCATCACAAGCATCCTCATCATTTCATCCAATTGGTTACAGTATAAGTACACTATAATCAATTGACCAGGTTTCATGAAGCTGTAGTGGATAATACCAGCGCTGGACCATCAAACAGACACCATTAGCTTTTTTTGATGAATATTTAGTTTTGGACTGTGTTTCAGCACTTCCATCTTTATCCAACTATTGTGCCGAATGCTTGCAATTGTCAAAAATAGTCCATTTTTCATCACATGTAACACTATGGTGTAGAAATGGTTCACCTTTATGTCATGACAGCGAAGAAAGGCAAGCTTCAAACAATTTCTCTTCTGATGCTCATTTAATTCATGCAGTACCTATCTATCCAGCTTCTTTACCTTGCTCATTTGTTTCAAATGGTCTGATAATGTTGGAGTAGTAACGTCAAACCTTGCTGCTACACATAGGTTGAGATGGATTCATTTCTACTACAGTTTATCATTATCAACCTTGGTCTCAGGTTGCCCACATGGCTCATTTTCAAAATTAAAATCACCAGAACAGAACTTCTCAAACCATGGATGTACTGTGTGTTCATTAGCCACATCCTTCCCAAACACTTTGTTGATATTTCGAGCTGTCTGTGCTGCATTGATTCCATGATGGAACTCATATTTGAAAATAACACAAATTTTATACTTATCCATGGTTTTACAAAAATCGCTCAAAAAAAATTTGAAAGATAATCATAAGCCAAACCATGCATTTTAAAGAATGAGGATGTACCTTCACAATAAAAATAAAACAAGAAATGTCAAAGTGAAATGTCAGAGATATCAACTGTCTAACTTAGTACTTAAGGAAATTGGACATTTCATACCTAATAACCTAAATAAATACATGTTGATTAAGTTAAACATTGTATTTACTATGTATGTATAAAGCACTTCAGGAGCTAGAAAGATGAATCAGCCACTGTGCACTTAAGGAGTTCATAGTTGGTTAAGGAGAGATAGAACATGTATATAAAGAACTATTGTAAAAAGTAGAGTGTAAGTACTCTGAAAGAGAGGCTGGAAGGATTAAGGAAGTTAGTAGAGGAAGAAGCAGAAGGGCTAGACCATGGAAAATGGAGAGGATTTCTCTAGCTGAAAATGGAGTGTGCACTGGAAATGAAGAAAATAAAGACCTGAAGGCAGGGTGGCTGCATGGTAGGGTATATGAGGGCAAACAGTGAAAGATAAAATGGAGTAAGTAAATTAGAGTCAAGGCTGGGAGGGTCTTGAATGCCATTCTTAGGACATGGAGTGGTCGTGTTAAGAGTGATAGGGGATTTATTTATTTGTTTATTTTTATAGATTTAGGGGGTACATGTGCAGATTTGTTACATGAATGTGTTGCATAGTGGTTAAGTTGGCTTTTTGTGTAACCCTCACTCAATTAGTGTACGTAGTGCCCATCAGGTAATTTCTTATCCCATGCCCCTCTCCTGCCTTTCTGACCTTCTGAGTCTCCAGTGTTTGTGATTCCACTCTCTATGTCCATGTGTACTCATTGTTTGGCTCTCACTTACAAGTGAGAACATGTGGTATTTGACTTTCTGATTCTTAATTATGAGTTATTTCACTTAAGATAATGGTCTCCAGTTCCGTCCATGTTGCTGCAAAAGACATGGTTTCATTTTTTTATGTCTGAGTAATATTCCATGTTGTGTGGTATACACACACACACACACACACACACACACCCCTACATTTTCTTTATCCAGTCGTCAGTTGATGGACCCTTAGGTTGATTCCATATCTTTGGCTTTGTGAATAGTGCTGCCATAAGCATACAAGTGCTGGTATCATTTCAATAGAGTGGTTTCTTTACCTTTGGGTAGATACCCAGTTGTGAAATTGCTGGATCAAATAGTAGTTCTAGTTTTAGCTCTTTGAGAAATCTCCATACTGTTTTCCGTAGAGGTTGTACTAATTTACATTCCCACCAACAATGTACAAGTGTTCCCTTTTCTCTGCACCCTCACCAACATCTATTGTTTTTTGAGTTTTTAATAATGGCCATTCTGACTAGTATAAAATGGTATCTCACTGTGGTTGTAATTTGAATTTCTTTGATGATTAGTGATGTTGAGCATTTTTTCATGTTTGTTGACCATTTGTATGTCTTCTTTTGAAAAATATCTGTTCATGTCCTTTGCCTACTTTTTAATGAGGTTATTTGGGTTTTTTTCTTGTTGAGTTATTTGAGTTTCTTGCAGATTCTGGATATTAGTCATTCGTTGGATGCATAGTTTGTGAATATTTTCTCCCATTCTTTATATTGTCTATTTACTCTATGGATTCTTTTGCTGGGCAGAATATTTTTAGTTTAATTAAGTCCCATTTGACTGTTTTTGTTTTGTTACATTTGCTTTTGAGGTCTTAGTCATAAATTCTTTGCCTAGGATTTCCAGAAGAATTTTTCCAATTTTTTTTTCTAGAATTTTTAGTTTCAGATCTTACATTTAAGTCTTTAATCCATGTTGAGTCAGTTTTTGTATGTGAGAGATATGGGTCCAGTTTCATTCTTCTGCATGTGGCTATCCAATTTTCCCAGCACCATTTATCGAATAGGGTATCCTTTCTGCAGTGTATGTTTTTGTCTACTTTGTCTAAGATCAGTTGGTTGTAAGTACGTGGCTTTATCTCTAGGTTGTCTATTCTGTTCCATTGAACTATGTGTCTGTTTTTATACCAGTACCATGCTGTTTTGGTTACTGTAGCCTTGTAGTATAATTTGTAGTCAGGTAATGCGATGCCTCCAGATTTGTTCTTTTTGCTTAGTATTGCTTTTGATATTTTGGCTCTTTTTTGGTTCAATGTGAATTTTAGGATTATTTTTTCTAATTCTGTGAAAAATGACGCTGGTATTGAATCTGTAGATTGCTTTGGACAATATGGTCATTTTAACAATATCGATTCTTCGAATCTACGAGTATGGAATGTTTTTCCACTTGTTTGTGCCCCCCCCCAAAAAAGCACAGGACCAGATGGATTTACAGCTGAATTCTACCAGACTTACAAGAAGAACCAGTACCAATCCTAATAAAACTATTCCAAAAAATTAAGGAGGAGGGGAACCCCCTTAAGTCATTCTACAAAGTAAGCATCACCGTTAGCCAGGCCATGACACAACCAAAAAGACTTTGGGATTTGGCCAAAGGAGCCCAGGAGTGCCTGAGTCCTGTCTTTTCCTGGTCATGTTTCTCTCCAGTGAGGCCCTCAAAGGAGTTATATGCACCCAAGGCACAGGTTATTAACATCTAGGCTCATGCCTTGAACCTCAGTGTTCTATGTTACCCTTGCCTTCAAGCATGCCTTTCACATGCAAATCAAGCAATCCATACTCCAAATCTCCAACTTCCTGCTTTGTCTAATTCACTCACCAAGCCAATATTTCCACTAAATCACCCCAGGACCAGGTTCTGGTCAAATACGTACAGCCTCTATAGCCCAGAGCCCTCTGAAATTAATTCAAATTATTCAGTCCTAAACTTGCTGAAACTTACCTTCCCTGCCTCACCCATTCCTCCCCAGGGAAACCACACAATAAGGCTCTGGGCCACGATTTCCCCCTCACTCCTTCTGCCTCCTGGCCAACCCTGATACTAACCCCATGTGACCCTCTGTAGCAAGGCATGCCCATTTGTCTTGGGAACTAATGTAATAAACTCTTCTTTCAGAGGCAGTTGCCTCTATATTATATGATTAAAACAAAATCCCAGGTACATTTTAAGACACAGCAATATTGTTTAGAGCAGTATTTCTCAAACTATCTGTGGTAAAGGACTAGTTTCTATTTTTTCCAATTCTTCATGAACTTTACTGTTGTAAAATATAATAATAATGAATTTCTACAAAAATTATCACATTCTTAGATGTTATGACTATAACTAATGTCTGATTGCCATACAAGTTTCTAAATGCTTCTCTCTGTTTCTGTACTTGTCTTGTTGCAAACCAGTAACAACTTATGTACTAGCATTGGTCTGTGAATCACACTTAGCGTAGAACTGGTTCAGGTGAATGAATCAGTGATTTAATGGGGGTGCCCAAACACGTATGTAAGAAGAGAAATAGTAAGTTTACCAACTAAACAACATGGAAGAAGAAAGCATAAGAGCTGGGCACGTATGTGTCCTTGTAACATACAGTGACATCTACTCATATACAAAGCCCAGTCAACACTCTGGAATCTAATGCAGCTTCTCTCTGGTACAAGGGTAGGGTAAAACAGAGTAAGTCAGAGTGATCAGAGATGTTGCCTCCTCTTTTCTAGAGGTCCATATATACTATATGGCATGTACTTAACAAGGACAGTTATGTAAAATGATCTAGATTGGTGGTCTTCTTGATGTGGTCCCCAGTGATCAAATTCATTTGTTGTCTCAGAAGTTTGTAAATTGCTTGAAGCCGAGACAGGAAAAGAATACATAACAAGGAAAAGACACAGGTGAGAGAATGGAATGTGATGGAACTAGAATTATCTAAAGAAAATGTACCAATTTAAGGACAGGGCCTGTGGTACATTAGAGGAAGAGAAAGGAACTGGAGTATAGAACCAGAAATGGGATTCTGATCAACAAAAATATAGGGCAGAAAGATTAAAGAGGAGACCCGTGGCCCTTCTAGGGTTATGATCAAAAGTATTACCCGGCCAGGCACAGTGGGTTGTTCACACTTGTAATCACAGCACTTTGGGAGGCCAAGGCAGGAGGATCACTTGAGACCGGGAATTCAAGACCAATCTGAACAACATAGTGAGACTCTATCACCACAAAAAATTAAAAAAAAAAAAAAATTAGCCAGTTGCAGTGGCACACATTTGTAGTCCCAGCTATTCAGGAGGCTGAAGCAGGAGGATGGCTTGAGCCTAGGAGTTTGAGGCTGCAGTGAGCTATGATCACACCACTCACTGCACTCCTTGGAGCAAGACACCATCCCTTAAAAAAAAGAAAAAAAAAAAAGCATTATCAGAAAAGGTTTCTTTAGTACATATAATATATGTATTGTATTGGCATAGCATAGTCCCAGCCCATGAAGAGCAAGTGCAGTCATTTTATTAGAGGGTTAAGACCTGAACTCTAGGGCAAAAATCTCACATAGTTAAAAATTATTTTGAAAGTTCAGGGTCACAACTAGGCAAACTAAATATCTCAGGGTAGCAAGGAAGATTGTTTAAGATCAGTCATTTGTCAGTTTCTTTCTCTTAGAGCAGTGGTCCTCAAACTGGGGTTGTATCCTCTTGGGGCACTTGAAGACTTTCCCAGCACAGTTTTAAGGAACCCAATTCCAGATCTTTAACTTACATACACCTGTGCTTGAGATCAGCTCTGTGATCCAAAATTGCACCACTTCTTCTTTCCTACTTTCCTTTTCAGTCACTGTCCTCCCACTTGACAAAAGGAAAGCATACCTCTTTCATCCCAAATCCTAAGTGGTGCATTGCCTTAAGGTATAAAAATCTTTGGGGTGTCAAACAAAAGGACAATTGAAAATGTTAGTGTCTACAAAATTTTCTTTAATCCAGGAACCTTAAATCCATCGTAAGGCTTTCTGAACTTACCTCTTTTTTATTTCTGTTAAGAGTGAAACAGAGTTATAATTGGGTTGTCGAGATCTTTTTAAGTTGAGGAGTGGGATGGTTGTCCCTGGAGTACATATTAATACACTTATTAAAAATGAAAAATGAGGTCATACTTTTTTTAAATGAAAATAAGTCTGATTTGGTCAATTGCTTTGACATTGAGGACTCACTTTGCTAATTAGATCATGTGGTGGACATTCTCATAAATAAGCTAAATCTGTTGCTTTAAGGTTTTAACAAAAATATATTTAAAGCACGTGATAAGATAAAATCATGTTAAAAAATAAGCGTTGGCAATGATGTAAAGAAGTTAGCAATATTTTGATTATTCCAACCTTCTGTCGTGTTAAACAGGTTCCTTTAGGTAAAAGTAACTCATACAAGAATAACCCATATAAATATTAATAAATAATAAAGCCTTTTTGGTATCCTCAGAAAGCAAGAAAGGGAATCCTTCTAATAATTAGGTAACAAATCCTTTGGCAAGTTGCATTTTCAGTTCTTTGCTTTTAACAAAATTGAAAGAGGACCTAATTTGTCATCCAGTAGATCATTAAAATAAATTTGCTGATAGCTTACTGTGTGATTTTTGGCATATAACTTGGAGAGAGTTCAAAGAATTGACTGACATTGGTACAGCAAAGTTTTTCCATTCCAAGATAATATTTATATGAATAAATATTATCAGTAGAAAGGAGGGGATTGATTTGGAGTTATGTCTCATTCTAATAATAAGTAATACTGTCAACAAATATTTAAGCACCAACTGATAAAATCTATCTCATTAAGAAATGCATTTTAATAAAATTGTCATTTTTAAGCTTATTGCTTATAAAATATGTAATAAATTTATGTAGATTGACCAACTGTATGCATAAGAATTATAATAGAAACTCAATCCGGGAGAATTTTTAAAATTTCTTAGAGAATCATGGTCACAGGAAAATTTTTAAATATTAAATACAGTTTATTTATAATTTTTTTATTGCAGAGAAGCATTCAAGGGTGATCAATAAACCACATTAAAGCATAAAAAATATACATTTACATAAAATTCTCTAGGGAACATGGAATGGAAGTATGAGTTGAAGGAGAAAGAGAAATCAGGAAAAATTTTCAAGTGGTAAAGAAGAGGTTTATTTAAAAATGTCAATGCTGGGAATTATATAATTTACAGCTGTTTAACCTGGGAATTATATAGTTTACAACTATTTAAACTTGTGGTGAAAAAAATTTTATGTTGACTTTAAAATGAGGTGGAAGAGGCCACACATAATTTTCAACTGAACTAAAAAGCTTGAAGAGCACTGTTGGAATAATATTCAATCTCCGAGAAATATACTCATGGAGAGAATGGCAAATGATACGGGCACTTTTAAAATTCTCTCTTTCTGCCAAGTGTGGCATAGAGCCTTTTCAGTAAGTTAAAGGCACACACCCTGTGAGCCCATAATAAGACGTACACACAGTGACGTGCTTCCCTGCAGATGAGTTACACAGAACATGAGACAAAAGCATCTATGGATGCTTGAGTGAACAGTGAGTAGAATTTTTGAATCCTTAACTAGTCAAACACAGGTATATCTCAAGTGTACGGGGAAAGGGAAGTGTGTAATAGTGCGTGATGAACGGTAATAGTCAACATCCAGGCGTACTTTCTGGAAACATTTGTGTTCTGGTACCTAGACTGCAAGGGTGGGGCCACGTCGGGGAAGCCTAGCCTAATTTTTGTGCAGCCTGGAGGGTCCACGCTGGTCTCATGCCATTCTCTCTCTCTCTCTCTCTCTCTCTCTGTCTCTGTCTCTCTCTCTCTCTCTTCCCCCTGCCCCTGCAGTCACTTCTCAGCATCCCAGGCTCGCCCTTCCTCTCCCGCCACAACAGCAAAAGCAGCATCTTCAGTTTCCGAGGTCCTGGGCGGTTCCGAGACCCGGGCTCGGAGAACGAGTTCGCAGACGACGAGCACAGCACGGTGGAAGAGAGCGAGGGCCGCCGGGACTCCCTCTTCATCCCCATCCGGGCCCGCGAGCGCCGCAGCAGCTACAGCGGCTACAGCGGCTACAGCCAGGGCAGCCGCTCCTCGCGCATCTTCCCCAGCCTGCGGCGCAGCGTGAAGCGCAACAGCACGGTGGACTGCAACGGCGTGGTGTCCCTCATCGGCCCCGGCTCCCACATCGGCGGGCGGCTCCTGCCAGAGGTGAAAATAGATAAGGCAGCTACCGATGACAGTGTAAGGAAGTACACAAATAGATAGAGGCTAGGCATGGCAGTCTCTCCCGCCCCCTGCCCCTCTTCTTCCCTGCTCTGCCCGTTCTACTTGGTCTCTCTGGCCCCTACTCTTGTTAACTCCCAGTCATTTCTGTTTCTCCCTCCTGGTTTGTTTCTGTTTCTCTCTTCAGCCCTCCCCTATTACTCGCCCTCTTTTCTCCTTTGCTTTATTCCATTTCCCCCATCTTCCTTCCTGGTTTCTGACTCTCCTTTTCCCCTCATTAAACTCCTTCCTTTATTTTACCTTTTTCTTTCTCTCCATCTTTGCAAGTCTGTCTGCCCATATTTCCCTCCCCACCTGCTTTGACTGAATGCCTCTGGCCAGCGGAGCCTGCCCGGATGGAATGAGAATGCCACCGTGCCACCACCAATGACCAAGTCTGAGTGGGTTTGAAACTACCATTGCTTCTCTTCCCCACTTCCTCTCCCCTCCTAGGGAAACAGCTTGGAATTTAAAGATCTTATTCTTTCTATTTTAAAAAAAGTAATACAGTTTTGAATAATTTTCTAAGTCTCCTCTGCAAAAACAAAGTATGATTTTTCCAAAGAGGAATGTTCATCCATGTCAGGGTGGGTGGTTATGTACCAGGTTATGTACAAGGAGAGGTTACTGGACCCAGGCTTTTAAAGGGGATTGAAATGGAAATAAAGGAGGGAAAAGTGGGAGGTTGGGGCAAGAACACATGGTGTATGGGGGAGGAAGGAAGAGGGAAGCAAAAGATGAATTTTAAATGTAATCAAATGTCAGGTTCTGGAGGAGTTGCATATAATAGCTTCATGAAATCACTTGTCTAGGGGTTTGAATAATGGTGCCCCTCTTTGGGAAAAGCCATCTCTTAACATTTCTTTAAATTCTAAGCTGTTTATGCCTTTTTTTTTTTAAGTTTTAAATTCTTATAACCTCAGTGATCCTAATCCTTCCTACCTCTAATTCCTTAACTTTCCTGAATCCCTCCTTAGCTGATATAAGCTCCTTGAGATAGCATGTCAGTCTATTTTGTTCTAACACTTCAGTTTCCTCTAACACAGCATGAAGATAGCCAAACCTAATTAGCATGATGCATGTGTGGAGGAAAACTGGACAGTCATGGGTAAAATTTTCCAGAATGATCTGTTTTTAGCATTTTAGGGCAGTTATTGACTGTACATATAAAATTTTCAAAAGGCAATTTGTATGTGTTTGAGATTATCTCATTTCTCCCCGCCCTTTTATTTAAAAGCAAAATACTTCCCCCCTTATGTTTGTATAGCTTTTTCTAAGCTACACATTACTTTTACTTGAATTATTTAATTTGTTCTAAGTAAAAATTATGTAAGGCTGACAAAGTGAAGATTCCTATTCCTGTTTTTGAGATGGGGAGCAGGCTCAAAGAATTTGTGTTCCTTGGTACAGCTAGCTCATCGGTGGCAGAGCCTGAATATTAGACCCTTCAGAAACCCTAATCTTCTATTTCCCAGTTAATTTTAATGTCTTCTCTGCATAGTCACTTGGCCATTGCTCTTCTGGAGAGCTGTTTATTTAAGATCAACAGCTATAGGAACAACAATAGTAATAATAAACAGGCTAGGCACAGTGGCTCACGCCTGTAATCCTAGCACTCTAGGAGGCTGAGGCAGGAGGATCTCTTGAGCCCAAGAGTTGGAGGTGCAGTGAGCTAGATTGTATCACTGCACTCTAGCCAGGGCAACAGAGGGAGACTGTGTCTCAAAAAAAATAATAATGTTAAACAGTGGCTCCAAAGTTTCCCCAAGACCCGAGAGTTGGCCAAAATGAATGTTGTAGATAATTACCTTTATGTGAGATTTTTATTTGATTTTCACTAATTCTGTATCTAGGAGTAAATTTGGGGCTCCTCAATTAGATAATTATATTTTCTGAAGAAACAAGAGATAATGTCAGTGGAAAATGAGGATGGGTCGAGTCAGCATGGTCGGTACAGGTGGGCAATTCAAATGTTTGGAACCAAATCAAATTTTGACGTCCCGGCAGTTTAAAAAATAATACAGTTTGCTTTTCTCTGAAGAGAAGGTATTAGAGAAAGTAGGTGTCCAGGAAGAAGGAGCTTGAACTTCAGCTTAAGACAGATGATCAGGTTTGGGGGTTTTGTTTTTGCTTTTTTAGCAGCTTCTGTTGTACTGTGTGGGGGAAAAATTTCAGAGTCAGTTGTGCATATGGCGGTGGAGTGTAAGGCTTTCTGTACCACCTTACACTGTGGTCTGCAGAGCTCCACCTTGAGTTTTGGGGGGGCCCACATACCCAGTGCCCTGTAAGCACTGAGGGGCTTCTCTGCTGTGGCCCCAGGTAATGGTGGTGACAGACTTGAGGATGCCCAAAGTCAAGAGGTCAGATCCCAAAGTGGCAGGAAGATGAACTAGACAAGACTGTATCATTCCCAAGGGCTTCATAACTAGGAAAAGCTATTTATTTTATCTTATTTATTTTATTAGAAGCCATAAGGAAGCTGTTATGTCTTATAACTGTTAATAGTATAGGTAAATGCCTAAGTTACGTTAATAGGCCAAAAAGAACAAACCAAGTAAAACAGGATATGTATAGTTACTGTGGTGTGATAGCATAGCAAATCTATGTAAAAATAATTACATGGTGAAAAAAGAGAGCTGGCTAAAAAAACAGTTAATAGTAGTTGCCTTTGAGGAGAAATTCTTGGTGACTTTTTTTCTTTCTTATACTTTTCTGCCCTTTCCAGTTTTCTATAATGGGCACAATAATTATAGCTACCATATATTGAGTCCTTATACTTTGCCAAGTACTTTATATACATGATCTCATTTAATTCTTATAACCACCCTGTTCAGTAGGGGATTGTATCCTGTTAACAGATGAGTCTCAAGGAAATATTTAGTGACTTAGGGAAGTGGAACTTAAACCAAGGTCTCCTTGATGCTAAAAAGAATTTCCTGACAGCTTAAAAGTGGGGAAAACAGTCATTTATCTTAACAGGACACAATATATTAATACTTATATGTTAATTTAACATTATAAAATTTAAGAGTTATTAATTGCTCATCTGGAAGCCTAGACCAGATGAAAATTAATAACTCTTTGGGCTAGGATATAGTGATTCTCGCTGTCAAACATTTTGGATGCATCCACAGCCAAAGATTAACCTGAACTATTAGAATCCTTTCAGTTATATATACTCATTATTCATAGAATGGTATAGGAGCCACTAATGGTCTATAAGCTGGTCTCGCACAATATTCATGTGTAGGAAACGCTGTATCTGTATTTTTTTCATCAGGCTCAAATTAAGAAATATAATAGGCCATAAGAAAAAAAGGCATCCAGACATCACCTCATTAGAGTCTCATCAAAAGCTATTTCACATCTTCATTAGTTATTCAGTTGTAATTGAGTGGTAATGATTTTTTGATAGCTTGGGAATTTTCACTTTTGCTTTTTGCTGAAGCAGAGAATAAAGGGACTTTTCCCTGTGTCTCCATCTCTGAGCTGGGAAAGCAGGTGAGAATCATTGCTCTTCACTCATAAAGCAGGTGCCCTGGCAATGAAGAAATCACATGTAACTCAGAAATCATGTTGAGGTAGCTTGCAGATGTACAAGCATTATCTCACTTAGTGCTCACAGCCCTCACCTTATGAGATAGATACTGCTATTCTCTGCATTTTACTCAGGAGGAATCCAGGGCCTGGAGGAATAAAGTAACTTGTCCAAGATTGCACAGTAAACAGTAGAGTTAGGATTTGAATTCAAACAATCTAACTCCACAGCTTTAACCCTTAGCCATTATACTATACTAACTCAAAAGCCCAGGTTCTTTATTTACTCATGTGATCCTATGATATTAACCTCTCTAACCTCATTTTCTTCTCTGTAAAAAAAGATAAAATGATCTCTGTTATGGGGCTATTGTGAAGATTAAACATAATAACATATGTAAAATGTGAAGCATATCATGTGGCCTGTTCTTGGTGTTCAGAAAACCAATTTCCATGCCTTTGCTTATGCTTTCTTGGCCTTTTTGGCCCTGACGAGTGGACAGTACTGAATTGCTTGATTTGGCTCCATCTAAGATTCTAAAGATCCTTTGTTTGAGAAGGAGGTATTATTGTACAATTATTTTAAAGCAAAACACTACAAAAAGTTAAGAAAAGCTTGAATAGGGGATTGATTAATGGCTAGGTTCCAAGGACACTTACAAAATGCTATAAATTTTAGTTCCAAGAAAGGTGACTGACTAATTTCCAGTTATGTATTTCTATGGAAAGCAATTTAGAATCAATAATAAGTTGAGCTTCCTTGGGCAAATCTATAGAAATGTGTGCAGAATCTGCCATCTGCAGGTGTTGTAGGATATCTCTTTGAGAGGATTGCTACAATTTAGGAGATTGGAAGTCAGTGACTAAATGCCCTAATAAACTTGCATTTGGGTTAAGAGAAATTGAACAAACTTGTATTGAGTTTAATTTTCAAAGAACTTACTTAAGGTTCTCAGTTGCTTTCTCTATTACAGACAGTTTTGCTTCAAGGCTCATTACAGGCTGAATTCAAAACAGGCAGAGACTCCTGACTTTGAATGGTTAATTCTCCTCCCCACTCCCCAACAACATGAAACAAAACAAAAAACCATACACTTCCATTTACAAACAAAACAAAACAAAAACAAGAAAACCTGAAGAGATAGGGAAGGGGAAGGAAAGGGAATGTGGTTTTTCCTCTGGACCTTGGGTCTCAGCATGGCTGAAGGAAGAAGCCCCCACTCCCATGTGATGACAGTTGAGCAGCTGAGCCCGTAGCAGAGGTACATCTCACCCAAGCCCAAGAGGAATTCTAGCTGGAAGCTGAGTATGTAGCTGCTTTACCTGGGAGAGAGTCTATTCCAGGTTTTCTTCCCTTCAGTTTGTGCTCTGACACAAGAAACAATAGCAAACATTGCCATTAGGAAAGTAAGATAGTGCACCCACTTTGGAAAATAGTTTGGCAGTTCCTCAAAAATTTAGACATACAGTTAACATATGACCCAGCAATTCTACTCTAAGGTATATACCCAAGAGAATTGAAAACGTATGGTCACACAAAAACTTGTACATGAATATTCATAAAATCATTATTCACAAGAGCCAAAAAGTAGAAACAACCCAAATGCCTATCAACTGAGGAATAAATAAACAAAATGTGTTACATTCCTACAATGGAATATTATTCAGCCATAAAAAGAAATGAAATATTGATAAATGCAAGATTCAACATGGATGAACCTTGAAAACATTATACTCAGTGAAAGAAGCCAGATTCCATTTATAGGAAATGTCTACAAGAGGCAAATCCACAGAGACAGAAATCAGATTATTGAATGTGAGGAGCTAGGCAGAAAGGGGAATTGTAAGTGACTGCTAACAGGTACTGTGTTTCCCCTTGGTGTGATGGAGATGTTCTGGAATTTGATAGTGGTGATGGTTGTGCAACATTGTGAATATACTTTTAAGCCACTGAATTCTATACTTTAAAATGGTTAAAGTGAATTTTATATGATGTGCATTTTATCTCAGTTTATTTTAATTACAAAAGAAAAAAACAGAATAGCCAAGAACATGGCCTTTTAATTCTGGCTTTCAAAACCTCACCTAGGGAAGAGGAACTGCCTACCCATTTTGGTACTCTGTGTACCCTAATTTTAATTTCCTTAGTAGTAAGACTGTATTATTCTTTGGACACTATCTTAGCCTCTACTCATTCTTAGCACTTTTAAGTAATCTGCTTCATAGACAGTTTTAGTTTATGTCATCTTGGGTAGTTAACAGTAGTGAAAATATGTTTCGTCTCTGTCTCTCCATAAATCAGTCTGATTTGTTGAATACGAAGAGACTGCATCTACAAAGGGACAATGACTAGTTGAATAACAATAGAACTTTGACCCACAACCTGCCCAAGAAACCAACCACCCCCTTACCTATAGTAAACAATCCAGAAAGCTAGATTTCTGTCTCTAGCGATAATCCAGGAAGCTAAATAATAACTTCTGTAACAATAGTCCCAAAATGACCAGGACTTGATTAATAACTGATTACTTCCCTAATTTTCGTTGCCATTTCCAATTTAGGTCCAACCAGAAAAAGCCAAATATGCACTTGTAACTAATCACATGGGATGTCCTGTTTCTAGCTAGCCTCCAACAGCTTCCCCATGCCAAGAGCCTGTAGTAGGGCACACCTGAAGCTTTCCTACTCCTCTGTCCGCCACAGTGGCAGTGAAGGTGGCTGACTCCCTTGATATAGCATGCTCTGAATAAATAGCCTTTCCTGTTCTCATTTGGTCCATCTTTGTTTATTTCCACAATACAGGTAACATTTTACACATAGTTATACTTTCTGAATTCCATATTCCTTCTTAGAGAATTCCACTGCATAATCAAATTGCAGTAGTACATTGGGTAACCCTCACCCCAGAGTTAACCAAAGTTGTAGGTAAATAGGGTGGAGAAGGAGCTCTTGACCAGTTGAGGATTATCCCCTAAACCCTTCATTACCACAAGACTCTCCCAAAAAGTACCCTCCTACCTCTTTCTAGTCAGTTCCCTCCACTCCAGGCAACCACTTCTGACTTGTATCTCTGTAGATTAGTTTTCTTTCATATGTGTGAACTTATACATTATGTATTTTTTATTTGGCTTCTTTTACTCAACAAGATATTTTTGTTTTTGAAATACTTTCATGTTATTTTGTGTATCAGTAGTTCATTTCTTGTTATTGTTGAGTAGTATTTCATTGTGTAAATATACCCCAATTTGTTTATCCATTCTCTCTAGTTGATGGGTATTCAGGTTGCTTCCAATTTGCAGCTAGTGTGAATATGCTTACTGTGGGCATTATTATACACCTCTTTTGTAGATAAATGTTTTCATTTAGATTGAATAAATACATCAGAGTGAAATTCCTGGGTCATATGGTAAATGTGTTCAACTTAATAAGAAATTGCCAAACAGTTCTCCAAAATAGTTACACAGTTTTTTGTTTTTGTTTTTTTATCCCACCAACAATGTCTTAGGGTTCTGTTGCTTGACATCCTAGCCAAGGTTTGGTGTTGTTAGTCTTTGATTTTAGCATTTTAATGGGTATGAAATATTATCTCATTGTGACTTTCATTTGCATTTCCCCAATGACTAATGATGATGGGCATCTTTTCCTGTGCTTATTGCCTTCTTATATATCTTCTTTAGTGAATTGTTTATTCAAACAATTATTGTTTATCTTTTTATTATTGATTTGTTAGAGTTTTTTATATGTTCTGGATACAAGTCCTTTATTAGATATTTAAATTTTTAATTTTGATGAAATCCAATGTGACAATTTTTTTCTTTTGTGATTTTGTTTTTGACATCCTGTTGAAGAACTCTTTGCCTACCCTCAAGGGCATAAAGATATTTTACGTCTGTAAGCTTCATGGTTCTGAGTTTTACATTTAGGTCTCATCAATCTGAAATTAAGTTTGCATGTCAAATGAGATAGCGGTCAACCTGGATGAATATCTAGTCTTTTAGCACCATTTGTTAAAAAGACTTTTCTTTCTCTATTGAATTGACTTGGAGCCTTGGTTGAAATCAATTGATGTATTTGTGTGGGTCTATTTCTGAACTCTGTTCTTTTCCCTTGATCTGTTTGTGCTTATGCCAATATACATTTGTCTTGATTATTGTAACTTAATATTCTTGAAACGAGATAGCATAAACACTCTGAACAAAAAATAATATTTTTAAATATTATTAAATAATGTTTCAAGAGATTATTTTGCTAATCTAGATCTTTTTAAAAGATTATTGTAGGCTGGCCGGGCGCGGTGGCTCACGCCTGTAATCCTAGCTCTCTGGGAGGCCGAGGCGGGTGGATTGTTTGAGCTCAGGAGTTGGAGACCACCCTGAGCAAGAGTGAGACCCCATCTCTACTAAAAATAGAAAAATTAGTCTTGGCACAGGCCTATAGTCCAGCTACTCAGGAGGCTGAGGCAGGAGGATTGCTAGAGCCCAGAAGTTTGAGGTTGTAGTGAGCTACGATTATGCCACTGCACTTCAGCCTGGGTGACAGAGCGAGACTTTGTCTCAAAAAAAAAAAAAAGATTATTGTAGGCCAGGCACAGTGGCTCACGCCTATAATCCTAGCACTCTGGGAGGCCAAGGAGGGACAGTTGCTTGAGCTCAGGAGTTGGAGACCACCCTGAGCAAGAGTGAGACCCCATCTCTACTAAAAATAGAAAAATTAGTCTTGGCACAGGCCTATAGTCCAGCTACTCAGGAGGCTGAGGCAGGAGGATTGCTAGAGCCCAGAAGTTTGAGGTTGTAGTGAGCTACAATGATGCCACTACACTCTACCCAGGGCAACAGAGTGAGACTCTGTCTCAAAAAAAAAAAAAAAAAATTATTTTAGAGCCTTTGCATGCCCTTATAAATTATAGAATCATCTTGTTAGTTTCTTCCAAAAAGCCTAGAATTTTGGTAGGGATTGCACTGACTCCACAGATCGGTTTGGGGAGAGTGAGCATCTTAATTATAATAAGTCTTACAGTCTATGACTATGGTATATAGTTCTTCATTTGTTTAGGTCTTTTTAAGCTTCTCTCAACAAATTTGTATAGTTTGACCCAGGCGGGGGGGTCTTGCACATCTTTCATTAGGTTTATTCCTAGGTATTTGATATTTTTTGGATACTGTAGTAAAAGCTATAATTTTTAACTTTTTATTTTTTAAGTATTTGATGACAGAATATAGAAACACAGTTGATTTTTTTAAATTGACCTTGTATTCTGTGACCTTGATAAATGAACATATTGGTTCTATTAGGTTTGGAGGTTTTGGGGGGAAATTCCATAGGGCTTTCTACATATACAGTATTCTCTGTGGATAACAGCAACTACAATCCTTATGCCTTTTATTTATTTATTTTGCTTTATTGCACTACCTAGGACTTTAAGATATAAAATTGAATAGAAGTGATGAAAGTAGATATTCTTCCTTGTTTCCAATATTAGAGGAAAAGAATTTAATATTCAACAAGAACTATGCTGTTGTCTGTAGGTTTTCATAGATGTCTTTTATCAGATCAAAACTGGTATGTTCCATTTGTGGTTTGCTGAGAGATTTTATTATGCAGAGGTGTTGAATTTTGTTAAATGTTTTTCTGCATCTATGAGATGATCATATGCTTTTTCTTTTTTATTCTGTTAATGTGATGGATGACATTGACTTTATCCCTAATGTTAACTAACCTTGCTTTCCTGGGGTAAACTCTATTCTTGGTCTTCATGTATTATCCTTTGTATATATTGCTAGATTCTATTTGCTTATATTTTGTTAAGGATTTTGCATCTCTGTTCTTTAGAGATACTGGTGTCCAATTTTCTTTCTTGTCATGTTTTTGTCAAGTTTGGTATCAGGGTTATGTTAGTTTTTATAAAGCAAGTTGAGAAATATTCCCTTATCCTCTGTTTTCTGAAAGAATTTGTGTAAGATTGGTGTTACTTCTTCCTTAAATATTTGATACAATTCATTTGTGAATCTAGGCCTGGAGTTTTCTTTGTGGTCAGATTTTTTTCATTACATTTTTTTAATTAATATGAGCTATTAAGATTTTGTATTTTTTACTCTGTCAGTTTTTATAAGTTGTACTTTGATAAGTTTGTCTATTTCGTCTAAGACAAAATGACATAAAGCCATTCACTATATAGCCTTATTATCTTACTAATGTCTGTAGAATTTATAGTGATGTCCCCTTTTTCATTCCTGAAAATGATAATTTGTGTTTTTTGTTTTTCTTTATCTTGCTAGAGGAATTATAATTTTACTAATCTTTCTAAAGAACCAACATTTGATGTTTTTGATTATCTCTATTGTTGTCTATTTACTATTTCATTAATTTCCACTTTTATTTTTATTTTCTTTCATCTACTTACCTAGAATTTAATTTGATCTTTTTCTGGTTTCTTAAGGTGGAAACTTAGAGCACTGATTTTTATATACTTTTTATTTTCTAATATAAGCATTTAAAGCTTTAAAATTTCCTCTAACCATTGGTTTACCTTAATCCTTTAAATCTTGATATATTGAGTTTTCATTATCATTCACTTAAAATATTTTCTAATTTCTCTTGTGATTTCCTTTTTGACCCATGGATTTTTAGAAGTCTGTTGTTTAATTTACAAATATGTGGGGTTTTTCTGAGTATCTTATCATTACCACAGGACATTTTGATAGAACCAGTTATTTGGATCTGTGTTAAATGCTCTTGCCTTCATAAAAAAAGAAAGATAAAGAGAGACTGCTCTTTTTACCCTCTAAAACTCCCTAAGTATGGGCTTTGAAATTTTTATTTCCTGATGTCTTATTTATTTCTTTTTTGAAATTAAGATGTATTCTATAATAAAGAAGTTATAGAATAAATTTTACTGTTACAGAAGTTGCCCCTACATATCCCTGCCATAGTTTACTTTCATTTTATATAGAAAGATATAAATAATAATTGCTCTGTCTTAATATTAAGTTTGGGGGTGAATTTTTCTTTAATATATGTGGATTTTTTAAACCCTAGCTAAAAATTCTTTTAACTTTGAAATAGGGATTAACAAATGACAATCTAATGATTTGACTAGGTCTTTTAGACTCTATTTTCATTAACTTTGTTTTTTAAGGCTGATGTTATTAAAGTCTGAAGAATTTGTATCTTGTTATATCCAGCAAACTCAGAAAACAGTAAGATACACTTAGTACCAAAGCCTTCTAAAATGCGATTTCATATTCCTTGATCAGACAGCTGGTCTATCAGATCTTATAGCACCTTGGGGTCAGCATTATGAAAATTATCAACCATGCACTCTAAATTTGTAGAAGGGCAGCTCAGTAACAATGTAGGATCAATATAATGACAGAAATAAATGTCTATTGTATGGGCCTTTCTGTGTTTTTAGATGATTGTCATTTTTTTAAATGTAGTAGTTTAATCTGATTTATTAAACAGAATGTTAGGCTGGGAATTGTAGCAAAAAATGGCTCCTCAAAGAAATATATCTTACCTGAAATAATAGTTAACAGGTCATCCTTACAAATACAGGTATTTGTATAGTGATACATCCAGGAATTCCCAAGAAAATCACTTATTTTCCTTTCCACTTCTTCTGTATCTCTGCCAAACAAACAAAACAAAACAATCAAGACCTTAAGGTGAACCAAATGTCTGAATCAGTGAAACAGTCTGATGAAACACTTTGATAAAATAAATCTTATAATCTGCTAAGAACTTTCTTCTGTTCAGTCCTTAGAATCTAAACATGTGTAAGGATAGGAAGTCCTTTTCATGTGGTTCTCTGGAGGTAATTATTTCCTTTTCAAAATAGCTAGGATCATTCTGGTGCTGATAAGACATATACTTCTCTAGCCCTGTACAAATGTGTCTCCTCCCTATCCTCGCAGGGTGGTGACTGTCTCTGCCCTCTTTCTTACCTCACCGTGGAAGGAGCAGTCAAGTTTACATGGATGACACAGCATAGTGGACAATATGGTTACTAGAGAGCTAGGTTTTAAGTCACCCTATTAAGCCCGATCTGGTGTAGAATATTCACAAAGATCATAAGCAAAGGACATTAACTGCCATGTGAGTTGTATTTAACTCACGCTAGTTTTGAGCCTGGGGCCTTGTGAAGCATATGTAACTCATATGTCTCTTAACCTTGGGAGCTGCGAGAACCATTTTTCAAGTTGCATATAACTCACACAGAAAACAATAACAAATTTTTCACTAAATTAGAAAGTATCATTTTGTTTTCAAAGTTTTTATTCTATTTTCCTAATAAAACACCATGGCCCCAAGGAAAAAAAATTTTTTTTCTAGCGTGGCAGTCAATGTGTTAAGAAACCTTTCACTGTAATCTACCATACTGGTATTGCCCAGGGTAGGGCATGTAACAATATTTTTTGTAAAAATATGATTATGTTTTTTGCCATTTTTATTTGGTTGGGAATTTGATCTTTGCATATTAATTCATAAAATAAAATTGAAAAGGGGCAAGATAAACATACTGTGATGCAGTATGTTTAATTAAGATAGCAAAATCTTACCATACTTCCTTATAGTGGCTTGGAGGAAATTTGGAGTAGAGCTTCAATTTACTAATGTTCAGTTAGGCCCAGGTTTGGCATTTGGAAAGGGCAGTTTATTAGAGTAATAGTGCTTCTATGCAGGGAAGAAACAGCATCTATAATACTCGGTGTGATCAGGGACTTGGCCTTAATAAAATTTCAAATAGAAGGTGAATTTGACATATTTTATCCTCTGGACCAATTCTAGCAAAAAGCTATGGATATGAGATTAGGACAAAAAAACTCAGGATCTATTTCTTGTGGTAGTACCCCTCGGGAATCTGGTCTCTCTACTCTATGCTTGGAATTAACCAGGTGTGGTGTTTGAGTCTCAGCCAGATTCTTGGGTTTGTTGTAGATTTGTACAAACTTAAATGACTTGGTCTTATCACCTGCAGAACTAAGGATAATTCATGGCCAATCTGTTTCATTCTACATCTTGAAGTGAATAGGACTATAGGATCAAAGTACAAAAATATAATGAAGACCACACTCTGGACTTTCTACCCAGTAAGGTCCAATTTTGTGTTTTTAAGACTTTACTCACCCTATTTGCTGGTTTTTTTTTAGGGTACAACTGAGGTGGAAATTAAGAAGAAAGGCCCTGGATCCCTTTTAGTTTCCATGGACCAACTGGCCTCCTATGGACGGAAGGACAGAATCAACAGTATAATGAGCGTTGTTACAAATACACTAGTAGAAGGTATGTGCCCTATGATGTCACTCCAAGCTGCTGAGATATAAATATGTAGTGTGCGTGGTAAATATAATCCCTGTCCCTTGGTCTGAGTTTTGCAAAAACCACCTCTAAGCTTTAGGAATAGAGCCTACTGGTTTTAAAAACCAGGATCACAAATTCTCTTCCCAAGTCTACATGCAGAGAATCAAATAAGGACTTTGTATCTGCTGCCAGCATTGTACACAGGCAGGTACGAAGTGTGGAGGAGCTACATGTGTGAGCTAGAGGATCTCAAAAAGCCTCTGTAATCATCATCACGGGCAGCCAGCGAGGTGTCGTAAGACATAAAGGAACGTAGGTTGAAGAACTGCAGAGACATAAAATGTGGAATCCCCCTCATGGCCTCTACCCCAAAACGTATCTTCCTCTTTTCCTTTTTAACTACTTATAGCCCTTTTGGTTTTCTCTTAAGGAAGAATGTACTGTGCATTTTGATTACACCTAATTCTGTCTCTCTTCAAACACCCCCACATATCCATAAATATATTTGATGTGTGACTAGGTAAGCTGAAACCCTTCTTACTTCAGGCACTCTGTGCCACAGGGAAAGAGCAACCACTGTTGAATCATCGCACGTCTACAGTAATGTTGCTGTCAGTGCCTGAAGTCTCTGTATTAGATCGTTCGCTGATACAACCTGTCATGCTGAGGAATATTTCCCATTAGACCACAGCCCCCCTAGCAAGTGCTGGCTCTCTCTCCAATTGTAGTCTGCATTCCAGCCTCCTCTTGCTTTCTTTGGAGGTAAATTCAGTGACAGGTTTTCTCTCACAAGATTCTGATTGATTCCGCGTGTGTCTTCTTTTGATTCCTGTTGATTTAGCTTAAGTTGTCCCATTATAGGTCCAGACTACGCTTGAGGCCTCAGATTGCCATTCTTCAGAGTTCAGACACTCAGGCTTAACCTACCAATAACCAGAGTCCCTGAGATAGGGAAACTCAAAATTATCCTGGTGTCCTTGGGACAAGTTATTTTTTGAGTCATTTACACCCACTTCTGCCCTGTGCGTGTGTATGTGTGTGTGTTGGGGAGGAGGTTACAGTGGAGGGAGAATCCCTGGAAAAGAACTCCCCGAGGGTGTTTACTTCCCCCACATATGTGCAAGGAGTTAGACCGTAACTAATCTTGAGAATGTATCAAGTAAAAAGAGTATTGAACTAACTACTTTCAGCTGCCTAAACAACCTCTATTCATTCCTGTTTTCTTTAATTATCATTGAGGTCATTGTCTGATAGAACATCTTTAAGCTTTGCAGCTTAGACTTTGAGATTGCAGGCAAATAACTACAGCTATAATAATAATTCCAAGCGAAGAAACACTAGCTTAAGAACTTTGGCTAATTTTATTATTCAGTTGGAGACCAAGACAGGATTTCTCCGAGTATCTATGGCAATTGGGAAAGAAAAACTAACAGCCTCCAACAGGCACATTTTATTATTGGCAGAGACATCAGAACAGGAGAACCATCAGTGCAGTGCAACAATTGCTTATTGATTACTACAGTGGCTTAGCACAGGTTCCGGCAAAAGTAGGTGCACAAAGAAAGTTTGTCAAACTGAATTTTGCTGTGATTGTAATGGTGGGGAGCGTTGGTGCTCCAGGGTTCCTTTTGGGCGCCTTAGAGCTTCCATCCCTTTACTGAGTTGAGGCATTTTTATTCTCTTTCCTTCCTCTTCTCCCTGTTGTCTGCTTTCTCTTTTTGTCCTGCTATACTCATTCTCTACCCTCCACTGACCATCACACAGTTTTTAAAAATAGCTGTTAAGGGTAGCTCAGGAAACAGAGCGACAGCTGTAGTTATGTTCCTGAGTAGAAACCATTCCAGATCTTTGTCCCCTCTCCTAAGCCCTGATGTTCTCATATCCTATACCTGTCCTGCATTTCCTGGTCAGACATTCCTCCTGTCCCCTTGCCTTGTATTTGGCTCCTTTGTTAAAGCTGAAGGGACAGAACTGCTACAAGCGAAGAGCAATGAATGGCTGGACCTGAATAATATAAGAGGGAATGAAAGATCCATGCGTATTTAACCATTGGTTCCTCTGTATTTAATGCTTGCTACAACAGTAAAAGCCAGCATGAATGAATAATTGTTCCTGCTTCCCAGACTTTCGGTTAGGAAACTCTGACATTATTTTAATTTAAAGAAACCACAGTGAATTCCAGAATTCTGCCCACAATGAGACAGAATTGCCTGCACTGTCTCACCCCATCTTGTTGCAAACATGCTCACCAGGATCCAGTAAATTCAGCAGAGTTCACCAGTAGCGGAGCTGTAAGCTTTGGGGATATTCAGAGGACTGGGCATAGGGTGCAGGCAGAGAGAACTGTAATCTCACCTCTCAAATCAGCAGCGCTGTGGGAGAAGGGGAGATAGTTGGTGACATAAGAATGAGGAAGTAGTAATGGTATTTGGCATTATTGATTCTCAGGTAAAATAGTTTCAAATACTCCTTGGCCACAGCTGTTGCTCTTTTTATCATTATTATTTTTTAGACAGGGTCTCACTCTGTCACCCAGGCTGGAGTGCAGTGGCCTGATCGTAACTCACTGTAACCTCAACCTCCTGGGCTCAAGTGCTCCTCCCGCCTCAGCCTGCCCAGTAGCTGGGATCATGGGCGTGCACCACCACTCCCCGGCCTATTTATTCTTTTATTCAACCGACAAACATTGAGCGTCAGTACAATTACTTGTCTGGTATCTGCCTTTCCTGTGCAGCTATCAGCTTAGTAAGGTGGAGGGTCTTCTTCATCAGTGTGTCCCCTGTGCACAGCATATTGTAGGTGCTTAAAAGTTGTTGCCTTCAGAAACCTCATGGTCTACCAAAGCCACTGTCTTGGTGGAATTATGAAGTCCTCTCTAAAAACAATTCCTGGTACCCCTGAGGTTAAGCAGCCTCTCTGAAAATGTCCGGAACAAAGGGAAACCCTACAAAGCTTTGGACATCTCACCCCCATGTGTTAACCCATTCCTACATACCAAATACTTAGCCATTTCAGGCATATGGGGCCAGTAACAATTTGCAGAGTTGCAAATCACTTTATAAACCTTATTCACTAATGGTCTCATCTAGATCCTGCAGCTCCACATTGTGTTACTTTTTGTGGGAGTGAAAAGACTCTTTCTCAGTAAATTTGAATAAGAGATATCTGGTATCCCTGTGGCAATCTTTTTGTGCCCTGTAGGGTAGGAAAACCCCTCTTTGCTGTGTGGCAAAACTAGAAACCTAGTTCATTGTAAAACATTACAATTGTGTCAACTGTCAGAAATGTGAACAGTCATGGCTTCAACCTCCACGTGCCAGCAAGCAGCAGACATTTGGAGAAGGGAGAGGATAAAAAAAGGAACGGAACCAAATTTCCAAATATGTGCTATAAGAATTTATGGAAATAAGAGAACCTTTTCAATTACTTTTTTGGGGAAGAAAACTAAATTTACCTTAGGAAGGGAGGGAGTTCTGTGAGGAAGACGCCAAAGCAAATTTTCTTCACAGACTTCCTTTCCCACGCAAACTCCCACGTGGCGCTTGCTGTGGCCCTTAAATCTGAAAAACCAAGGCAACCATTTTCTTAGCAACCAAGGAGCCAATCAGAAACCCAACAAAAACCACCCCATCTAAAATAAAGCCATCACCACAGGCACATCTGGTTGGTTGGAAAAGGGAAGGCAGACTAATTTAAGGGAGCCATCTTGGTTTTGGTGAAATTTCGGGCAACTTTTTTTATCCCCTAAATGTTTTGATATTGTCAGCAGCATTGGGGGTGGGGGACGGTGGCGTGGCTGTTACAGCCAACCCTGTAGAATCAACACCTCGCTTCTAAGAATTATCATTCTGACAGGTTTTCAAAAGTACACCTCTTACAAAGCACCCTCTTAGATCATGGTCCTTGGAATTTCATAATCCTTACTTGAGAGCTTTGTCACCTAGGGCCTCATGCCTAGATTGTTATAACTACCAGGTGAGTTGCTTTCTGCCTTTCATGTCTAATCATTTTTTTTAGTCTTTGCTTTGTAACTGACCTTGGAGATCATCTAGTCCAGTGATTTTTCGGTCTGCACCAGAGTCCTAGGGTTCTGGGGAGTACCTCAGGGACAGAAGACTTTGATCAGACTGGGCTCCATGCTCCTGTTCCTGCTTTAACTAGAGCGTTTTCTGGTTTGCTTTATGTCTTGAGGCTCACCTGAGATCTTGTTTGAAAAAGACAGGCTCTGTTTCTAAAAGAGACAGCGAAGATAAAACAGAAGAAGGAGAGAAAGAAAAAGGAAAGACAACAACGACTTAGGGAGGGAAGGAGGAAGAAGCCACAGAAAGAAAGAGAAACATAAAGGATGAGAGTAGGAAAGGGCAAGAGAGGAGAAAGGAAGGGAGAGGAGAGAGAGAAGGAGAGACAAGGGTCAAAGGGGGAAGGGAATACAGCTTGCGTTCCTAACTCAGTTGTGAGTTGTGAACTCAAGGCAGGGACAGTGACTTGTACTTCTTTGAGAACATAATAGAGTTATTTCACAGGGTGACTGGGCTAACGAAACTGATTCTGCTGATAAAAACATTAATAGCAAATAGTTCCATAGCACTTACTATGTACTAGGGTGTTCTGAGGCACTTGATTATATATTTTAGCTCGTTTAATTCTCACAGCAAATTAAAGTAACTTGCCCCAAGTCCCATAGTTAGCAAGTGTCTGAGCTGGTATTTGAACCTGATTTGTGTGGCCTGCTTGTGCCAGGCACTGTGCTGACTGCTCTGCATGCATCAACATTTAACCTTTAATCAAACTCATATAAGTTCATTAAATGAGGTTGTAGGATTCATTTAGTCCTATAACCTATAAAGTAGATACCCTGTTTTACAGCTGCATCATCTCAGGCAGGGGAGTCAGTTACCTTGCCTGAGGTCACACACTACTTATCTTGTAAGCGCTGAAGCCAGCTGCAGTCAAGCAGTTGGATCCCAGAGGCCAGGCTCCTGACCACTGTGCTCTACTGGTGCACTGAGTTTTATTTATAACTAGGTCATTAACAGGGAAGTGACTCATACTGATTATGCCTCCTCTCTACCTTAAAGAGAAGGGAAATACTTAGGAATGTCAGCACTCAAGCAACCTTTATTCTCGTATCAATAACAGTGATAACGACCCATGAGGATTAATAGTGTGTCCTGTTTGTTTTCTCTCTGTGCTTGAGGGACCATCTTTGTTCTTTACTTACTACAGAACTGGAAGAGTCTCAGCGAAAGTGCCCGCCATGCTGGTATAAATTTGCCAACACTTTCCTCATCTGGGAGTGTCACCCCTACTGGATAAAACTGAAAGAGATTGTTAACTTGATAGTTATGGACCCTTTCGTGGACTTAGCCATCACCATCTGCATTGTCCTGAATACACTGTTTATGGCAATGGAGCACCATCCTATGACACCACACTTTGAAAACGTCTTGGCTGTAGGAAATCTGGTAAGATGGAGCCCTGTCTCCTGGTATTATGATTTGAATGTGTTTTGCCTGTAGGACATCTTTTTCTGGTACTGAAAGCTGGAGTTTAGTTGAAAAGAAAGTGATAGTTAATTGGAAGACAAATGCTTCCACATATGTCGCGGCACCAGCCGCTTCTGCTCACTGTTGTGATCCCTTGGCTGTTTCCTCTTTCTGCAGAACTCTGAAGACGTCATTTAGGAGCTATTGGCAGAAAAGCAACCATGGTGACAGAATGGGAGGCATGGTACAGTGGGTTGGTTTCAGCAACCTGAGCCAAGGACTTCTGGATTTTTTTCTCATTTTGTTTCTCACATTGACTCTTGCATTGCTCCAGCAAATCACTTCACCTTTCACCTTAAGTAACAACCACCACAAAATAGGGGAGCTCTTTTAGTACATTAAATGTAACTATAAATTTTCCTGCATTGTCAGGTCTTAATTATCCATATGGGAACCATGTATGGGAAATTTTTAATTCTAGGCTGGTTTCCCCCTCCAATCTACTTCTGGGCCATCATCCAGTTTCTGCCATTAGTTGATCTGTGCCAAATTTATTTTAATGTTAACTTAAGTCATATGTTTAATTTATTATATTATTTAAAGATAAATATGTAGTTTTAAAAAACAGATTACATAGTATGATCTGAAATCATGATATAGTTGTTATTTGATGATCATCTGTTTTACTTTTCTACAAAAATGAGGAGTTGGTTGATTTTGGTTTTTTGTTTGTTTATTTTCTTTTTGGGGAAGGGGCAAGGAACTTCTATGCCCTTCCCAGGTGTGCCACTCTCCAGGATCCTCCATGTGATCAGCTATCCAGAAGCTCCTAAATTTTGATAGATAGTAAAGAAGTAGTTGGAAAGAACCTTCTAGGTCATCTAGGCCTCATGATTCCTTAGGAGTTGCACCACAGGCATGTTCAAGTCTAGCTGTTACCATTTAATTTGAGTCATGATCTTTGCCCAGTGTTTCTTGCACACACGCGCATGTGCGCGCGCTCTCTCTCTCTCGCTCTCTCCCTCTCTCTCTCACACACACTTTGAAACTTGAATCCTGTTAATATACTACTAAAGGGTTATAATATCATTTTTAGTTCTTATTTTGAAAATACATGGCAAAGGGATCCTTCATCTGGTTAGGCCGTGTCACCTATCGTGTTCCCTGGTGCACATCCAAGGTGATTCTGTGGTCTCTCCATATCTGGGGAGAGTGACACACTCCAGGCTCACTGCTGTGAAGTAGACCGTGTGCAGCCCAGTGAAATGCCTGGCTGTGAAAGGTGTCTATGAGTCATGTGTGACTAACTGACACAGGACCTTGGCCATCAAGCAGAATTTTAAGCCAATCAGCAGTATTATATAGATACAAGCTTTATTTTAGTAGCCAAGAGTTAAGTAACGAGAAATACAGCTTGATAATTTTTATTATTGATGGTGGTCATCGCGTGTTTTCCCTGTAGAGTTTTTTCTCGAAGTCTTTATTTTTCCCTCCTTTTTACAGAGTCAATCCTTGATTTCCAAGGGATTTTGAGAGATCTTTTCACCTACCACAAGCAGAACTCCTCTCAGACCAGGCTGGCAAATAATGTTATTTTTCCCATTCTTAAAAATCTACAAAGATTAAAGGGGACAACTAAATTAGAGTTGTGAGCATTCAGAAGACTTTGTTCAGAACCATCAGTAAAGAAAGAGGAGAGAAGAGAAGGTTGGCAGCTGATATTCAGGGACTCCATAAGACAAGACAACCAAATTCTAAAATAATAAATACTGTGCTGGCAAGAGTTTTCAAGGGGAAAATAAATGTATAATTAGCAGTGAGATGGAGAATAGTGAATGGTCCAACATACTTTGGACTGGATATGAGGGCAGAGGGAAAAATCAAGAATGGTGACTAGATTTGGGGTTTAGTAACTGAGGGGAAAATAGAATGACTGTAGAAGGAACATGTCCGAAGTTTAAAATCAAGAGTTCTGTTTTGGATATATCTATTCGCAGAGTGGAGATAGCAAGTAAGGCAGTTGGATAGACCTCAGGGAAACTCACATCATGAGTGTGTTCTGGACAATACCAGAAACTCGAAGATATACTTTGCTGCTAGTCAACACAAGTGCTGAGTTTGGCAGAAGGAACACAGAATTAGAAGTCAGACAATTTTGGTTTTGGTTCCTATTAGATATAGCATAACCTTAAATAAGCCATTGATTTCTGTCCAGAAATGTATTGAATCTGTAAAGTTAGGATAATACCATGTCATCAGTGCTTGGGAGGATAAAATGAGAACCTATATGGAAGTTTTTGGAACAGTTAAAAGTGCCTTATAAGTCTTCAGAACTGTATTAGTCTAATTCAGTAGGAGAATTTTCAAAGGTTTAGAGATTTAAATAGAGCCTTTGACTGAACCTGAGGATAAGAGGATGGAAAAAAATGAGATTGACTACCTTGTGAAATAGAGTACAGCCTTGTCTTATGGTTGGAGTATGAGGCTTTTTCCACAGCCCAGACAATGAATTAAGTTTTATCCATAGAAATGCAGATGTTTTTGAGGGAAGATGAGAACAGTCTTTTGCAACTTGAAGATTTCCACCTCTTCCACCC
The DNA here is from genome assembly GCF_000956105.1 of Propithecus coquereli. Taxonomy (NCBI): domain Eukaryota; kingdom Metazoa; phylum Chordata; class Mammalia; order Primates; family Indriidae; genus Propithecus; species Propithecus coquereli. The sequence continues at coordinate 2,808,124 of NW_012135081.1, forward strand.
TTCCCGAAAGAGAAAATGATAATGGAAGGAACATAAGAGATAATTTGCTCCAACCTCCATATTTTATAGAGGAAATCGAAGCCCAGGGAAGTTGTGTGACTTATTCAGCTTTTGTATTATGTGATAGGTAAAAGTAATGATTCTTTTCTTGCCTTTTTTTGCAACTAATTGGACACAACAGTAAGTTTATTAGATGGTTTTTTAAACAATCTGAATCTTACAGAGAAGTTTCAAGAACAGTATAAAAAAAATTTTTTTTTGAGAATAAGTTGTCGACATAGCCTTATGGTGTGTGTTTTTTATAAACAAGTACGTTCTCCTACATAACCAAAGTATAACTGTCAAAATCAGGAAATTAACACTGATATGTTACAGCCATCTAAGTCTCAGGCCCTACTCAAGTTTTACTGGTGATCCCAGTGATGTCCTTTAGAGCAACAGGGTACAGTTCCAGAATGACCCATTGCATTCAGTTGTCATATCTCTTTAATCTTCTTCAGCCTGGAGGAGTTCCTCAGTCTTTCCTTGACTTTCATGATCTTGACACTGAAGATTACAGGCCACATATTTTATAGAATTCCCTCAGTTTGGGTTTGTCTGATGCTTCCTCATGATTAGACACAGGTTGTGCATTTTGGTAGGAATATCAGACAACTGAGGCTGTTTTCTTCTCATTATATCTACCAATTGGCATGCAGAGCTTATGACGCATGCCATTGCTTGTGATGTTCACTTCATCACTTGATTAAGGAGGGGTCTGCCAGGCTGCCCACCTATAAAGTTATTCTTTTTCCGTTTACACTAAGTCCTCACTTAATGTTGTTAATAGATTCTTGGACGTTAAGCAAAATGATGTACTGTATGCCAAAGGAACTTAACTCTTATTTATATCAGTTAGCCTATGGTAAAATTGGTTTTGTTATACAGTACTTTATTTTGCTTAAAGTTGGTTTCCAAGAACCTATCAATGATGTTAAGTGATAACTTACTGGATAAGTAATAAGTATTTATGAGGAAGATACTTTGAAACTGTTTAAATTTTCTGTTCATTCAACTTTTGATTTATTCCTTTATTAATATCAGTATGGACTCATCGTTTTCAATTTTATCCAGTGAGTTATAATCTATTACTGCCATTTACTTTGATGTTTAAACTATCCCTGATTTGGCCAGTGGGAGTCCCTTCAAGCTGGCTTCTACATCCCTTTGACATGTCCCCATCACTTCCTTGCTTTCTGGTACCACAGGATATTCCAGGCTAATTTTGTATTTTTCCTGCACCAGGCCTGGAATCAGCCATTTCTCAAGAAGCCGTGATTCTTTTAGTGGAAAATGGCATTTAGGAGTCAACATCTGGGATCTAGATATACATATTGCTATTGGAGCAATATGCAGCCCTCTAAGGACAGGACTAGAAGTTTATATCGAGCTAGCTATGTGTTGAAAACCAGGAGTTGATCCTGTCAGTTCCAATTGTAATCCAGCACTGCAGGATTCTTTCTGGTTTTCTCCCATTTCTATATTTGTAACTCCTTCTCCAACAATGAGAAGCCTGGTTGTCACTATCTTTGATATGCTTATTTGATCAAAAAGCAACTGTTAGCTCTTGCAGTGTGAATACCCTCCTCACCCTGTTCAGGCTCTGACTCCCCATGCTGGGTGCCCTCGATACACACGCGTGGTTGCCTTCCACCCACGCATCCACACCGTGTCCTCCATGTGGACGCCTCCTCTCACTTCTCAGGCTCTGACACCCCACACCAGACCACCCCACATATCCTTGTTCACCCTGCTCCACTTGGACTCTGATGCCTTTCAGCAGGCCTTCCTTGCATGGACACACTCCTCACCCCACACCAGGCCACCCCTCCTCACCCTGCTAAGGCTGCCGACTATCTGCATGGACACTCTCCTTAACCCCTGTGTCATCATTCTCCCATGAAGTTCTTACCCAGCACAGTGGCTGTATCCCAAACTACGCCACATCCTCCTCACCCTGGTAGGCTCTCATACCCCTCACTGCCCACCTCCCTGTTGGGACACCTTCACCCTGCTTGGGCTGTAGGATGTGATACTGCACATCAGGCCTTCCCCTGCAGGGAGTCCCTCCTCAGCCCACTCGCTCTGACACCCCACACTGGACCTTCCCCTGCAGAGAGTCCCTCCTCAGCTCACTCAGTGATCCTCCCCTGGGGATGCCACCTTTACATGACTTAACCTCCGTCTCTCTCTGCTAGGTCCCCCAGCCCCTCCAATGCTAACACCCTCCCATCCCACTTGAACCTCAATGCCTGCGTGAAATGGCCATCCTACAAAAATACCCTTCTCCCCCACCTCGAATAGCCCAAACTGGATTGTTCGCCAAAGTGGACACCTCTCCTAGGCCTGCGTAGGCTCTGACAGCCTATGTCAGACTGCTCCCTGCCTGACCTCCTCACTCCCCTCAGTGTCTGACTCCCCATGCTGGGCTGCACTCTGCATAAATGCCACCCTGCTGGGGCTCTAATACCTGGCACCAGGTTTCTCTTCACATGGATGCCCACCTAAGGCCTTTAGGACTGAATCATTCAGGGAGAGAGGGTGTAGAAAGAAGAGCTGGGGCTTAGTCTGACATTTAAGTTTAATTTCTGGAATTATAAGCAAAAGAAAAAATCCAGAAAGTTATTTTCCTCCTTCACCAAACACACATGAATATTACCATTTTGTAACTATAGCTTAACTAGATTTTCAGCCAACAAGAATTCTTTTCAGATTTTTTCATTCATCTGTGTCCCTATAGCCCCTTATGGATACCTCTTTTTAAATGCTTATCACATGATTTATTTTTTTTTTAACATGTCTCCTCCCTGTTGAGTAACCAGTCATTCCAAATTGCAGGGGTCTAAAGAAGTTCCTGGGATGTGGAACTTTCAGTTTTAAAACTGGGGCAGTCCTCGGCAAACTGGTACAAGCTGATCACCCCAAGACATAGGACTTTCAGTGTGAGAACCAGGAAAGTCTCAGACAAACAGGATAAGTTGGTCACCCTACCTCCTGGTGACTGAGTACCTAAGGAACCATTATTTTTCATGGTCAAATATTGTTTTTTTCATGTCTCCATTGCAGTACATGTAAGGCTTTTATCAAACTGAATTTGATTAACTTTGAGGGAGGGTCTGTTATACTACAGAACAGACACTGATTCACCCCTTGTGAGAATAAAGAGAGGCACATGCCAAGCCCTTGTCACTTTCAAATGAGCCTAAACTTTGTCTGCAGAAGCAATTACAGCAGAAGGAGGTGTGTGACTTCTCCCCCACCCTTCCCAAGCCCCAGCGTGACCCCCAAGTGAAATACCCCAATCTTTGGACATTGTAGGCTTTACTGGTGACCAGGCATTACCAGTTCTCAGGCCTTTGCCCAGTGGCTTATCCAAACTGTTAATAGAAAGATAAGCTGACTGTGAATTCAGGATGAACTGTAATAATAGTTCTCAATCATTTTTGGGGCCAAAGGTCCCCTTATATTCTTAAAAAGCACTAAAGACCTTTTTTGTGGGTTATCACCATTGATATTAACCACATTTGAAATTAAAGCAAAATTTTAAAATATTCATTTTTTTAACTTAAAAATCACAATAATACACCCATTACATGTTAAATAGATAACATTTTATGGGAAATAACTACATTTTCTAAAAAAAAATAGAAGAATGGCATTGTTTGACATTTTTGCAAATCTATTTCATGTCTAGCTTAATAGAAGATGGATAGATTCTCTTATCTGCATCTGCATTCAATCTGTTGTGATATGTTATTTTGGTTCAAGTATGGGAAGAAACGCTGGCCTCACACAGACATGTACAGTAGTCCCCTCTTATCCAAGAGGAATATATTCCAAGACCCCCGGTGGATGCCTAAAACATCAGATAGTACTGAACCCTATAGATGTATAATCAATCACTATATGTATAATGATGTTTTGGTCAACACTGGACCCCATGTATGATGGTCGTCTCCTAGATTATAATGGAGCATATAGGGAAACTTGATATGTGCCACTTGATATTGGCATTGCAGATCAAGCAGGGGAAATGACTGATGTTCAGTAATGGTACTGGGACCTTTGGTTTTCCATATGAAAAAATTTAAATAAAAATGTGTATACCATCTAGGTTTACATAAATACTCTATAATGTTTGCTCAATGACAAAATTGCCTAACAAGGCATTTTTCAAAATGTTTCCCCATCATTAAGCAACATATGACGGTACTGTGTTTTGTCAATCAGATAACCAAGACGGCTGCTAAGTTACTAACTGCATGGGTAATGTATGCAGCATAAATATGCTGGACAAAGAGATGATTCATGTCCTGGGCGGGACAGAGCAGGACAGCTTGAGACTGCATCACGATACTCAGAACAGCATGCAATTTAAAACTTATGAATTGTTTATTTCTCAAATTTTTCATTTAATATTTTCAGACCACAGTTGACTACAGGTAACTGAAACCATGGAAAACAAAACCGTGGATAAGGGGGGACTACTGATGTTGGCAAAGGGAGGACCTCATGCCTCCTTGTAGTGTCTTAGGGACCCCAAGGATGCTTGATTACACTTTGAGAACTGCTGCATAAGAACATAAATACTTAGGTGAATATTTGATGACATTCACAAGAGTGATGCTGTCTTATAACAGTGCTATAACAGAGTATCATAGACTGGGTAGTTTATAATGGACAGAAATTTATTTAGCTCACAGTTCTGGAGGATGGGAAATACAGCAGCATAGCACTGGTATGTGGTGAGGATCTTCATTCTATGTCATCCCACGGTTGAAGGCAGAAGGGCAAAAGAAGGCGAGAGCAAGAAAGCAAGAGGGGGCTTAACTTGCTTTTATAACAAAGCCCACTCTGGAGATAACTAACCCACTACTGAGATAACATTAATCACGTTTTACTAGGCCCCTCCTCCCAATACCATTACATAGGGGATTAAGTTTCTAAGATATGAACTTTGGAGGGCACATTCAAACCATAGCAGACACTAATATATAATTGCTGATACACTGCTCATAATTCTTCCCTATTCTCCTGCTTGGCATATTACAATGCAAATAAGAGTAGCATCATAGGGATAACCTTAAATCCACTCGTCTTAATTTTTTAAAAAGTAATTGCTTCACACAACTAACAGTTACAGCTATATTTTGACAGACACCCCAACTGCTGGCAGCACAGTTTGTGTTGAAGCAACCTGGTGGCTGACCGCTTTCACAGAGAATTCCTACCAGGTGTCTGAGGCCATTCATCCTGGTGACAGATAGCACCATATAACTGTGTCATTGTTGATTTCCCTTAGGAACCATAGTTCCCACGGTATAGATATTCCATGGTCCGTCAGCCAGTGCTTATTACTGAGTACTTCCTGTATGTTTACCAAGAACCAATGGGATGACAAATGGAGTCTCTACTTAGTGTATGTTAAGCAGGCTAACATTTTTATGTGTGGAAACCTGTAATGGGTTTACACTAAGAGCGAATGCATGTCAGGATTTGATAAGCTGCTCCTACTTTTCCTGAACTCACTTAGAGGAGTGTTCCATTTATAGCTTAGCTTGTGCTATGAACTTTGATTTTGCTTAACTGAATCTCTTTAGGGAATTATTCTTTGCCATTTTAGAATACTGTATCTTCAATTTAGAAAAATGGAGAACCACAGAAAAGTATATGGACACCAAAAACTTATAGCTTACTTATCCATTTTGCTATATTTCTGTCATCATTCTGTTTTGTTATTGCTATTCATTAATTCAGTATCTTTCTAAACAGCATCTATAATCTAAGCATTTTTTACTATTTTTAATTCTGTCCTCAGATTGTATCTTCAAAGTTTTCCTTAAACTCCTTCATATGTAAACTTGGTAAACAGGTAGTTATAAGTACTAATTTATTATGACAGTTTTAAATCTATTGTTAAAAAAAAGTCTTGTCTCTAAAAAGATAATATTCAGTAAGAGTCTGATGTTATGTCGTTAGCCTAGAATGAGGGTATTTGTCTCATCAAAACTGGCATTCATGAGATTTGACTTTCATACTGCTTGATACCTTGCTAAAAAGCCTACGGGATACAGAAGGCACTGGGAAACATAGGTGCTCTGTCAGGCAGAAAAATGGGAGACAGGAAAGAAGTCATTCTTGCACACAATAAGCCGCAAATCTAAAACATTTATTACATCGTTGATTATCATATTGAAAAAATCAAAAGGGAGTACCAAAGTTTCCAACAATAATAAAATTCTTTGAGGATATATTCACCCAATAGAATTTTATACAGACAATAAAAGTGTGAATTAGGAAAACTGTGTAGCAGCATGGATAGAGTCATGATAAATGAAAAATAAGACCCAGGACATTATGTATTCTATGATTTTACAACTCTGTCAAGCTATATGCATTTGAAAATAACCCAGAAAGAGAATACATAAAAATGATAGTTGTATACAATGTGGCAAAATTATAGATATTAATTCCTATATTTTGCACACTTTTGGCAATATTTTATTGCTTTTACAATGCAGCAAATGTCTAAGTTTGAAGATACACATAATATTAAATTAGGAATAATGCTATATTTTTCTAATCAAATCATAACACAGTGAATGATCTTTTTTTTTAAGCATACATCCCAACCATTTACATTCAAATAACTGCTGACTCTTTAAAAGGAGTTACCTTATGTGGTATTGCCATTGCTTAGAATATATTTTTTTAACTACACTCTTGAACAGTGTGAATTGAGTGGGTCTGACAACAAAGATGGGAACACTGGGGCTGGGGACTTCATTCAAAAGGAGAATAAGAAGATTTTCCTGCATCGTGTGGAGTGCCCATGGGACATCCAGGTATTGATGTCTTCAGATGCAGAATTTAACTAAGGTTGGTTGGCTCTTGAAGCTTCTTGGATATGTTGTATTCAAAAATAATGATAAGGTCATTCTCTTTCTATTATTTTTTTTTCACCCCCTACATCCCCCTCTTTAGGTTTTCACTGGAATTTTCACAGCGGAAATGTTCCTGAAGCTCATAGCCATGGATCCCTACTATTATTTCCAAGAAGGTTGGAACATTTTTGACGGATTTATTGTCTCCCTCAGTTTAATGGAACTGGGTCTAGCTGACGTGGAGGGGCTTTCGGTGCTGCGATCTTTCCGATTGGTATTCCATATTTCTCCAATTTCTTTTAACATTTCCTATCTTGCAGCTACTAGAAAGAGCTTTGCATAATTTAATTTGATGTTTTTTTAAAAAGCCTTAGTTGTATTTTACTCCCAATTTCAGTTGGCAGTTTATTTGGTTAGGCTAAAATACTGAAAACTTTCCTAAAATACCTAATGTAATACCTAATATTTAATATAGAAGTTAGTTTTTTAAATCAAGAAACAAACAAATCAATTTCAGGAAGCTCCTCAGAAAATAGTGATTAATCTAAAAGATGAAGAAAAAGGACTCCCATGGACCATTGTGAAGGCTAATTTGGGTTGCTAGAGAACCTGTTTTTTAATCTGAACATCTCCCTGAAATGACAAGAATTTCTCTTTGTTCAAAGATGGCTTTCTTCATTTCTTCTATCATGGTGGCTCTTTCCAGAAAATGAAAATAAAATAATGCTTTTTAATACAGATGGTCCCCAACTTACAATGGTTCGACTCATGATTTTTGAACTTTACGATGTTATGAAAGCCATCCAAATTCAGTAGAAACCGTACTTCAAGTACCCATACAACCATTCTGTTTTTCACTTTCAGTACAGTATTCAATAAATTACCTGAGATACTCACTTTATTATAAAATAGGCTTTGTGTTGGATGATTTTGCCCAACTGTAGGCTAACAAAAGTGTTCTGAGCACATTTAAGGTAGGCTAGGCTAATCTAGGTAGGTCAGGTATATTAAATGCATTTTTTATTTAGAATATTTTCAACTTAGGATGGATTTATTGGGAAATAACCCCATCGTAAGTTGAGGAGCATTTGTATTATCTTAAAATTAGTTAGTTGTCAAACATCGGCTTTATTTTCCATACCATTAGGTAAGAAGGAATTTTTATTAATGTATTTGAAGAAGTTAATGTTTAAATTACCAAAATAACTCGGAAAGAATGATGATATCCTCAAAACAGCTGCCCAGAAACATAGGCATCAGTGATATCCTAATTAAATTCCTTGAAACACTGAGTTACCTTGGAGGTATGCCACTCAGACAAAGGTCACTACTACTACCCTGGCATGAGAACTGGCTTAGGTTTTTCTCTCTCCATTGGGAAAATACCTAAGCACTTGCAACTGAAAAGATTTAAGGGGTTTCCATTGGGATATTCAGCAGTTCTAAGAGAGAGAATTGGAATAGAGTAAAACTATTTGTAAAACAGAAATTTCACTCAGTCCAAGTCACAAACAATATCTGCTAAGTTTCTGAAACCTCTGCTTACTACTCGTTGGCTAGGATCCAGCTCACGGTAGATTTTTTTGAGAATGGTTCTTATTATATAGGTGACAAAAGGAAAGACTGAGAGTTAGAAGCCTTAGAACTAATATTTTTAATAAATTAAAAGCTAGTCAGTGGCCAGGCATGGTGGCTCACGCCTGTAATCCTAGCACTCTGGGAGGCCGAGGCGGGTGGATCATTTGAGCTCAGGAGTTCGAGACCAGCCTGAGCAAGAGCAAGACCCCATCTCTACTAAAAAAATAGAAGGAAATTAGCTGGATAACTAAAAATATATATAGAAAAAATTAGCCGGGCATGGTGGTGCATGCCTGTAGTCCCAGCTACTCGGGAGGCTGAGGCAGAAGGATCGCTTGAGCCCAGGAGTTTGAGGTTGCTGTGAGCTAGGATGATGCCATGGCACTCTAGCCCGGGCAACACAGTGAGACTCTGTCTCAAAAAAAAAAGCTAATCAGTGAAAAAAATACGAGTGGCCCAGATATATATGCATAGGGAAACACCTGGTAAATATTGAACTCTCAGATAAGACTGAAGTTTTCAACTGAAAAAAATGTTCAAGTCAGTGCTGTTGCTGTCTACCAAATTTTCTATTATATGTTAGTTATTTGTTAGCTCACGACATCCAATGTTGATTTCATTGCTATAAGTCCATTGGCCAAGCAGTCATGACCTTTATGCATAATAATTCTCAGGCTATTAGCCAAGACCTTGTTATCATTTATTACAGAATATAGAAATTTCATGATTGACAGGTACCAAAAGTTCTGTCCTCTGAATTAATAATGGTATAGACTCTTTTCATAAGCTGTTTGATACATATGCAACTGCCCCGATTTGGGAGTTGTGCTTTTCCTTCAAGTTATTCCAAGCATATCACAAAGTTTCATATTAGCCATTGATTATTTACTGACAAGCAAAAGAAATATTTAGAATTTTTAAATGTTTGCTTTTTTAAGGAGATAGATTTTTTTTCACTGTCCTTACCATACTAATCTTTCGGTTTCTTACAAGTCACATTTTCCTTGACTTGCCCTTTGAGTCAAGGGAAAAATCAATAGGAAAGGGATGTGTTCATGTATGGGTTTTTAACAAGCAGATTGACTAAGAGTCTAATACAAGAGACTAAGGCAGTATTCTTGGTTCCTAGTTCTAAATTTTTTACTTACTGTAAAATTAATTAGTTTTCCCTTATCTATGCCTCAGTTTCTCCCCTTCTAGTCTGAGATACTGTTAAAAAGTCTAGGGAATATCCCAAGGGTGCTCAGTAAATTTAATCTGAATTTACTAATTTTACATGTTTTTATTTTAGCCATGTGGTGAGAAGATAGATTGAGTATCATTTTTTGTTTGTTTTATTTTTCCTTAGCTCCGAGTCTTCAAGTTGGCCAAATCCTGGCCCACCCTGAACATGCTAATCAAGATTATTGGAAATTCAGTGGGTGCCCTGGGCAACCTGACCTTGGTGCTGGCCATTATTGTCTTCATCTTCGCCGTGGTGGGGATGCAACTCTTTGGAAAAAGCTACAAAGAGTGTGTCTGCAAGATCAACCAGGACTGTGTACTTCCTCGCTGGCACATGCATGACTTTTTCCATTCCTTCCTCATTGTCTTTCGAGTGTTGTGCGGGGAGTGGATTGAGACCATGTGGGACTGCATGGAGGTGGCAGGCCAGGCCATGTGCCTCATTGTCTTTATGATGGTCATGGTGATTGGCAACTTGGTGGTTAGTACTAATTTGTAGATACTTTTGTTCCTTGCCCTGAATATGCTGCCCTTGGCCCAGAAGCCCAATCTGTTTAGTCCTTCTACTGCCTTCCATGTCTGTTGATTTTTATTCTTTCTTGGCCCAGGAACCATAAGGTACAAATTAGGGAGAAGAGACTGATATTTGCAGAGTGCCTACTTAGTCATGACCCACCACATCCTGTCAAACTCTTTTCATAGTTAAGAAAACAAACTCAGCAAAGTTAGGTGACTTTCCCAAGGTCACACAGCTGATAAATATCAGGACTTGTATTTGAACCTGGACTTCAAAGTCTTTGTTCTTTCAACTATAAAAAGCTTCCTTTTTCTGAATCAGGATTTCTCATTCTTGGCACTGTTGACATCTTGGGCTAGATAGTTCTTTGTTGTGGACTGTCCTGTGCATTGTAGGATTTGGCAGCATCCCTGGTCTCTACCCACCAGATGCCAGTAGCATCCCCCAAGTTGTGACAACCAAAAATGTCTCCAGATGTTGCCAGATGTCCCCGGGGGGCAAATTTACCCTCTATTGAGAACACTGATCTAAACCATCTTAGGGTTTATTTAATTTGTATAAATGCCAAATCATTTCTTGCTTTACTCTGATCTATCCACCTGCTCTCTTCTGCCTCTGTGTGTAGTAATAGAAGAGCTTTTACTACCTTGTTCCTCAAAGTGTTCTCTGAGGATTAGCAGCACCAAGATCACTTGAAAGTGTATTAGAAATGCGGAATCTTAGACCCCAACTCACTCATTACAAAAGACCAAGTCCCAAAGCCCTACACCACATCTGTTGAATCAGAATCTCTTCAGGGTAGGCCAAGGAAATATGTATTTTTAACAAACATGTGTACCCCTCTCCCCTGAGTCAGAATCTGCATATTTTACAAGCTCTCCAGGTAATTCATGTACACACTAAAGTTTGAGAAATAACAACTTCACATGTCATGCCCCCAAATCCTACTTGCAAGTATAGAGCAGGGAGGACTGGAAGAAGGCAAGCTTAGATGATCCCTTACAAGTTCATCCACATTAGTTCTCTTCCTTTTTCTGCCATAAACAAGCATGCCAGGAGAAGTTTCCTACTCACCCGCCTCTGAACCAGCTACGGCTACCCTATTCTTTCATTTGATCTATAAAAGTAGCTACTATAGTGTTTCTTTAACCCCTCCTGCCCTCCATACCCGACCACTTCTCCCTCCAGCCTAATCCCTCTAGTCCTGTTGCTTCTTCAGTGAATATAGCTACTGCCTCCTGTTATGTAGTGTGGTCAACATTTCCAAGCCCTGACCTCGCCACCCTTTGTCCTCTGTCCTATTCTCAGTCGTCTCAAGGATATCTCCCTGCAGCTGTCTCCAAATACCTGAGTACATAATAGCTATTATCTCTGAAAATTCAGCTATTACCTCTACCCCCTGATGACACCTTTCCAGGTTCCCCTTTGGTCAGTCCATCTGCCCATCTAGTTTCTAGGAACTTATAACTTTAGAGTCTTTTCTGTCTCTTTTCTCTCCACTCCCAACAAATACCTGATGTGTCTTCATATTAAATACATCTTTCTTGACATATATTTCTTTATAGTATCTAAGATCCACCCCTTCCTTTGCATTTCTATAATTCATTCAGTATTTCTAATGAATTTCACAAGACCACCTGCATCATGTTATCTGAGTTTCACTCGTTACAAAAGACCAAGTCCCAAAGCCCTACAACCAGATCTGTTGAATCAGAATCTCTTCAGGGTAGGCGAAGGAAATATGTATTTTTAACAAACATGCGTACCCCTCTCCCCCTGAGATTCTTATGCATGCTGAGTTTGGGATTTCTGTAGCCTAATCCAGGCCCTTATCAACTCATGCATGTATTAATAACTGCCTCCCAACTCCTAGCCTCCCCCTCTATATGTAGCTAGTAGGAATGACTTTCTCAAATCTGTGTACTCATCTGTGACTCCTTTACTCAAGAACCAATTAGTGGGTCTAATTAAATAAGATTCAGATCCCTCAGCCTGGCCTTCAATGCCCTCTCCAGCTCACCCCCAATTTACCAACCATATAATCCAAATACTCACAGTCATTTATTGTGTCCACCCTCTCACTCTGCACATACTGTTATCGCCACCTAAAATGTATGCCTTACTCTTCTTCCAAAGTATGACAAAGTAAGGACCAAGTGTAAATCAAGAAGTGAGCACCTCTCCCACTTCTCAAAAGTAAGTCTTAATAGAAATAAATTAATAAATCTTAGTGCTCAATGTAGTAAAATAGGAAATTAAAATAAAAATAAAGCTTTTATCTGATGGCTTGACATTTGGCTGTACAACAGAACATGAAAGTCACCATCGCTATCTTGCTAAAGCTATTTTATTTTATTTTTATTTATTTATTTATTTTTAGAGACAGGTTAGAGTATAGTGGCACTAATTTTTTATTTTATTTTTTTGTAGAGGCAGTGTCTTGCTATGTTGCCCAAACTCCTGGCCTCAAGGGATCCTCCTGCCTCAGCCTCCCAGAGTGTTGGGATTACAGGCATGAGCCATTGTGCCTGGCCATAAAGCTATTTTATTTTTATAAATGTTAGGAAAACAGAGAAAATTCATTCTGAAACTAAGATGACATGAAGTATATTTTAATTCTGCCTGCTTGATCTGTTGTATGCCTCTTCAAGCCTAATTTTTCCTAACATGGGTGCCCTGAGACATCTACTGCCCACGAACACATGGCTATGCACTCTGACCTTCCCCAATAGTGCATATCTACCTTTTTGTTTTTATTTTTGGGGAATTTTCTTCCAAAATGGATATAGCCTTTGCTTTTTCTGATTATAAGAAAAATAATATATTTTGGGGTACATATACATATATGTAAAACCATAAAAGAACCAAGAAAAGAGGTGCTAAACTTCTTGTATTAAAACCAAAACCAAACAAAATTCCCACCTGGTGACATGAGCATTTTAAATACTATGTGGGCCAAATACAACACCATAGAACCTCTTGAGTCTGTCACATAAAATCTGTTGGCTTCCAATTTGCAGCTCTACCTAGGTCAGTGGATAACTTTTCCTAATACCGTTCTACATTTACTCCTTTTTTCCAATGCTGCTGGTATAGGTGCTGAATCTGTTCCTGGCCTTGCTCCTGAGCTCCTTCAGTGCAGACAACCTGGCAGCCACGGACGACGATGGGGAAATGAACAACCTACAGATCTCAGTGATCCGCATCAAGAAGGGCGTGGCCTGGACCAAACTGAAAGTGCATGCCTTCATGCAGGCCCACTTTAAGCAGCGTGAGGCTGATGAGGTGAAGCCTCTGGATGAGTTGTATGAAAAGAAAGCCAACTGTATTGCCAACCACACTGGTGCAGACATCCACCGGAATGGGGACTTCCAGAAGAATGGCAATGGCACAACCAGTGGCATTGGCAGCAGCGTGGAGAAGTACATCATTGATGAGGACCACATGTCCTTCATCAACAATCCCAACTTGACCGTGCGGGTGCCCATTGCTGTAGGCGAGTCTGATTTTGAGAACCTCAACACAGAAGATGTTAGCAGCGAGTCGGATCCTGAAGGCAGCAAAGATGTAAGGTCCCAACCTAGAAACCAACTTTGATCCTGTGTGAGAGCAAACAGGGCTCTGACAGCCCTAGGGATTAGTTCAGCTGTGAACTTTAGTAGAGCGATCCTGGAGTAGCCAATTCACTTTGAGAACTAACCCCACCCCCCAGTATCATTCTAGGCCTTTCCTAGATGACATAGATTCCTAAGGTATTCCTGGGCCTAGTGCTGTCACTTCTGGATCATCCGAGTCAGAGGCTGGAATAAACCCTTGAGTACTTCCCTGCCATTAATCTAGACTATATCCCTGAAACCAACCTACAGCCCATTTGGTTTAGGGTGGGTCACTGTCTTGTGTGAGCAGGTTTTGATTTTATACCCCATTCCAACAAACGTTTTGGGGGCCCCGTGGTTATGGTTTGCCCCTCATAGTTGTAATAGGAATTTTAGGGCAGAAGTATAGCTGGTACGTCATCCCTACCAGAGGTGGAGTTATCACTGCAGAGCAGATGTGTTGCTGCAGAGCTGCTCCATCTCCCTTGTCCTTGCATATCTAGAAACTGGATGATACCAGCTCTTCCGAAGGAAGTACCATCGATATCAAACCAGAAGTAGAAGAAGTCCCTGTGGAACAGCCTGAGGAATACTTGGATCCAGATGCCTGCTTCACAGAAGGTGAACAGGGGCAAGGAAGGGATGAGCATGTGATGCTTGCAGTGCTTACAGACACATTTCTGCCAGGGCTAGTGGTCGGTGAGGGGCAGCACAGTGGCTATCTTTGAGAGCTATGTTCCCTAGCCCACCATTTTGAAGGAAGTTTATATCATTTCCCCTTTTTGATTCTGACCTATAGCAAGTTTCCATTCCCAAACTTTTTATTGTCCATTTTCTCTTGGCATCAGCCCAAAAGCTTCCATTAGCAAGGCCTATTCTGTCATGGCTGTGCCTGTCTCCTGACTACCCTTTTCTCCTCCCTCTCACTGCTTCTTTGTAGAGCATCTTCCATGACTCCAGAGGGCCTTGCCCTCTTATTCTTGGCAGCATAGCCTCAGCCTTCTCCATTCCTGAATCAGACTTTCCGACTCAGCCACTGTACTCCCGGCTGTGTGGTGGGGCAGCACCTGGCGGGGCCTGGGAGATGGAGGAGAGGGCAGGTCTGGGTGGGGCACATTTCCACAGTCTGACCTGCCTCTCCCGCTGGTGCCAGGTTGTGTTCAGCGGTTCAAGTGCTGCCAGGTCAACATTGAGGAAGGGCTAGGCAAGTCTTGGTGGATCCTGCGGAAAACCTGCTTCCTCATCGTGGAGCACAATTGGTTTGAGACCTTCATCATCTTCATGATTCTGCTCAGCAGTGGCGCCCTGGTGAGGTCCAGGGGAGAATATGATGAGGGATTGGCTGGGGAAGGGTTTAGAGAAACCAGTGGGAAAAGACTGCATGGGCCCAAGCCCAGTTTCCCTGAAGACACAGTTTGGCTGTGGTCCCAAGGATAATAGTCTATTAAAAGTGCTTTGGCTGGTGTTTAGAGCCTTTTGGATTAGAATCCACACTTGTTCACATCCTGATCTTCTTTAGACTTAGCACTATCCCTCTTGAGCCTGAGACCCCCTTGTCATCAGGATGAGCACACAGATTACCATGTATCCTCACTGCCTGATTTGCCCCATCCTAAGCAATTTCCTAAAATGAACTTCCCTCTCTCACTTAACACCCCAAATCTCCTGTTCTTTGCTCTTCAGTTGCCCAAGATAGGAGGGAGGTAGTGTTCCTCCGCTCATTTTCCCTTCACAGCCTACTGGATTTGGAGAACCCATGGCATTAGCAAATGTTCAGCGTCAGATCTCTGGTACAAAGGTTATCTATGTTCATGTTGTCCTAAGTGCTTCTTATTAATCAGTGAGACACACAGAGTGCTGAACACACAGGCTCCTCCCCTGCTGGGATGAATTATCTTGACATTTGCTTTCATTTTTAGCTGGGTTATAACTGAGGACACCGGAGGGTCTGGTGCAAGGGAGTCTTTTGCTAGTTGAGTAGATTTGAGGGTAGCAGGGACTAGAGGCAGCACACATTTTCCTTCATTTCATTAAGGGAAAGGTGAAGAATGTCGAATTTTGAAATGTTTTTAAAGAAAGGGGGCACATTCATGTAGTTGTGGAATCAAAGCCTAATCTGGAAGCAAAGAACATTTAGAAGAAACCCCAAATTCGGTGATAAAGATCCTGACAGTGCCTTGGGCAGTTTCAGTGACTTGAGGAAGGACAATCAGAGAAGCTGAGAGAAGCAGTGATGTGTATTGAAGACAAGCCCAAGGACGAAGAGGACAGCTTTCACTAAGCGGATCGTGGGAAATAAGGGGAAGGTTATACAGGAAAGTGTCAGGATTCAAGCAGGAGGTGAGACTGAGTTAAGGGGAAGCCTGACATGGAAGCTGTTGCCGTCTTCATTGAGCAAAGGGGATTTATTTATAAAGACCCCGAGTACTGTGGAACCCATGGCCTCGGTCCCCACTGCCCACTGATGAAACTGGAGCACCCGATATCTGTGCCTCCGTTTTGGAAGGTGAGGTTGCAGACAGCCCAATTCTATCCTTCCCTCTGGAACTGTTCAAAGCAGGCACTTCCTGTGGCATCACGGGGGACTTTTTGCCCACCTCACGGTCTTTTCTCATGCTTTAGGAATTCCATTCTCTTAGCACCACACCTGTACAATCCACTACTCTGCAAATAGGAATGCTCATACCTTTGTATCAGGGAATTACCTCATTCATGAATTCCAGAGAAAATAGTACTAAGATTTTCTTCACCTGAATGTCTCCCACCCCTGTGACCTTCCAACCTTACCTGTAATGTCAAGGGGCTGGAAGGAGAAAAGATTTTGTCACGTCTTTTATGTATTGTGTTGGTGAGGATATGGAGAAATTGGAACACTCGTATGCCGCTGGTGAGAATGTTGCAACCACTTTGGAAAATAGTTTGGCAGTTTGTGAGAAAATTAAACACAGAGTTACCATATGATCCAGTAATTTTATTCCTGGACATATATCCCAGAGAAATGAAAACATTTGTCCACATAAAAACTTACACACAAATGTTCACAGCAGCATTGTCCACAATAGCCAAAAAATAGAAACAACACAAATGTCCAGCAGCTGATGAAGGACAAACAAAATGTGGTATGTCCCTACACTGGAATATTATTCAGCCATAAAAAGGAAAACCTACAGGGACAGAAAGTAGATTAGTGGGGGCTAGGACTATGGGGATGAGGGACTAGAAGGTGACAGCTAAAGTGTGTGGGTTCTTTTGGAGGTAATGAAAGTGTTCTAAAATTGGTCATGATGATGGATACATAACTCTAAATATACTAAAAGCCATTTTAAATGGCTGAATTGTATGGTATGCGAATTATATCTCAATGAAAGTATTAAAAATCTAAAACCTGTGTAGTAGGGGAATAAAGTGAAGGAGACAGGGAGCTGGTGGATAGGCGACATCAGTGGGGAGGAGCTGCCTGAGGTTGGCGGTGTATCCGGTGCTGCTTGCTTGCCTTTGGGCACCATGATAGGCAGCTGCTTTCTCTCTTTCAGGCCTTCGAGGACATCTACATTGAGCAGAGAAAGACCATTCGTACCATCCTGGAATATGCTGACAAGGTCTTCACTTATATCTTCATCCTGGAGATGTTGCTCAAGTGGACAGCCTATGGCTTCGTCAAGTTCTTCACCAATGCCTGGTGCTGGCTGGACTTCCTCATCGTGGCTGTACGTGTCCTGCTTTCTATTTTCCACCCCTTGTATTAGGAAACAGAAACTGGGATCTCTTTCAAATGGCTGTAGCTGCCTGGGGCCCAGGTTATGGATCAAGACGTGGGTGTAGGTTTGGGTAAATTTCCTTTCATAGCACTCAGATCTTAATTTTGGGAAGGGGAACTCTAAAGTCCCTTCATTTGCTCCAGGGACTGACCAGCCAACCTTTTACTCTGGTGGGTTTGGCTTAAGTTAGATTCAGAGATTAGGAGCAAGAAGTGGGATCATTGGTCTCAAAGCCCCTTTTTATTAGCCTCAGGACAGGAAGTTTCTTTCACCAAACCAGCAGGATGTCCTCTTTCTGTGGCCAGGAGAAGGGGTGGGAAGATGAGGTGGGGGCTGCGGGGATGGAGGTGGCAGTGGGATCTCTGTGGACTCTCCTACTGGCTGTTCCTGTGAACACTTCTATCCAGCTCAAGTCTTGATACAAGACTCACCTGAACAAGTCAGGCTACCAGGGATAGGGGAGTTCACACCAAAATAAAGTCACCGTCTTCTCACACATTGCCATTTCTACAGTGATCATAAAGCTTGAGAAATCCTTTTTTTTCCAGGTTCCAAAACCATCTCCAAGGCTTGATGGCCATGACCTCCCGTGTTATTTTTCAGGTTGGAAGCTGCGTCATCTAACTATTTCTAACCCCACCAGCCCTTGTCCTTGTTGGCTTTACTAATGATGATGACTGTTCTCTTATTCCGTATAATAACTAAAGTTTCTTTCTTTCAGCCAAATCAGCTTTTTAAAGAAAGGGTGAATGGGAATTGCAGGATCAGGACCTGTGGAAAATTCACTTCTGCTGAGGGCTGAGAAGTGCCAAGAAAGTGGAGTGGTTAGAGGCTGGATTGGTACATTTAGAATGTATGTTCCATTGCCTCTATGTTGAACTACCTATAGAGTGCCTCTAGGATCTAGGAATGAGCAGCATAGAACTCTCTTAGGTAACAGGAGCCCAGCACTCTGCACCAGTAATAATTTCTGCTCTATAAATGTGTTCCTTTCCCAATACATTGTCTGCAACTCCCATGGTTAGGGACCCTTCCCAGAGCTGTCACTGTGCCCCCATTCATGCCCCCCATTTCAGAAAGACAGCTTTTGGGGATACACCTAAATGAGGCGATGAGGCCACCCTGTGCCCTTAAGGTGAACCAAATACGTATGGCCCCAGAGGGTACCAGTGTGAAACCCTTACAGCAGAAGATTTTAGCGCTCCCTTCAGCAACTGCTGATACCACCTGCGGTAGAAACACCTCTAGCTCCCACAGACGGAAAGCTGGAGCTCTCAGACTTAAGGAATGGGCTTGGGATAACAAGGCCCAGAGAACAGAAGTGAGACTGGGCCAGCTCTCTTTCTAGAGAAAGGGGAGGTGCCATAGAGTCTTCATTTCATAGTAACTCCTCAGGACCACCTAGAGTCAGGTGGGACACCTGAACTCGGACAGATATGTCCATTATCACACCTCTAGCTGCCCTAGGGAAGCTGTGATTTGGAGCAAAGCTTCCAGACCATAACCTTTCCCCTGACTATCTACCCTAACGTGAATCGCTCTTCCTCTTCTCTCTGGGTGAGCTGCCCCAGAATTTGAGGATATTGATCAGGTATTCCACATGTCTCTGGTACTCAAATAAGCTGCTGAAAGCATCAACAATCCTATACATCACCATTTATTTAGCAAACATTTTAATGACTTTTTATACTAGGTAGAAGGGGGTAAAACACATAAGATAGGCATATAGCCAAGTGACAATAATCCCCAAGTCCCTCTAACTTTTGAGGATTGCTGGATTAGTACCTTGCTATGGGACCTAGCATTGGCTCCTGTGAACATCTCTGTACAGTTATTAGTAAACAATATAAACTGGATCCCATTCTCTGTGTAGACGTGCCACAGAAGCCATAAGGAATCACAGGCGGATGGGCAGGCAAAGTCCCAGCCCCTGGGGAGCTTACGCTAGCTTCCAGGGCTACTGTGGTCTGATTGCAGGCTTGTGCTAAGTGGGGACATTCCCAGCCCATCACAGTGGCTCCACTGGTTGTCAGTTTTGAGTGGTGGATGGAGAGTAAGGCTTGGACCGGCACCTGAACAGCTGGAACTCAGAGTTTTTGCCGTCCATTGGAGTAGATTATCTAGTTCCTTTGGCATTTTGAAACACCCAGCAGTTTGGGTCCTAATTTAGTACCATCTCTGAGAGGTTGTCTTTCTCCCCTTTCATCCCCTGGTGACTTGATGTCCAAATCCGTTATTCATCACCATGCATGTTTCCCTAATGGATTTTCTTTCCTTATTGCCCCCGAAATCTGCAGAGAGTACTTTTCAGAGTTATGGGGATAATTCAGGCAACTTCCAAGGTTAATTCTCTTTATAAGCTGTGTGAGTTCCCAAACAGAAACATTTTATTTTGCTCAGGTCTTTGACTGTACTGGAGATTGTGTCATCTTTTCCGCAGGGAAATGTATCCCATGTATACAGAGGTTAGCCAGCGTATCAGTTCCAGGGATGGGAAATTTCAGAGACCACTCACTTTGTCCTGAATTCAGACTACTGAAAACATTCTCCACTTGAAAATGTTCACATCATTTTGAAAAGTCACCTAGTGTCTCTACCCCTTTTTTCCCATGCCTACATCCATAGATGCCCTGAATTTTGACATCTTCTCCATTCCTTTTTTTTTAAAGTTTGATTCTTTCCTTAAAGTATACTTTAAGCAATGTTGGGATTATCTCCAGGGAGGGCTTAACATGGAGACTCAGGGGATTATAAGAGAGCTCTCAACTGCTCGGGAATAACCCAGATAAGACCCTATTGATCCTGTTTTCGGAGATGTTGGCCAGATTAATCATCTGAGCAGCAGATTATCTCTCAGCAATGTTTATGGCCAGCCTTTGAATTGGCCTTTGTAGCTCCTGCACCCTGCTCCCCACCATAGGCCTTTTGTTATCAGACAAGTCACCTGCCCTGAAGAGCTTGGGTCTTCCTACCTTGTATGGGGCCTATAGCCATGCAAAGCTTGGTTTCTTGCAGTCTTTACCTGGCAAAGTTTCACAGGGTGACACAAGAGACTTTTGAACGCAGGTACTTGGTTGAGATGGGATTGCTTACCTGCTGTACCTATTGAGGCCTCACTAACAATCTGGCAATTTTAGATTATTTTGGGTTAAGAATTGGCTGTACTAGGCAGTAGTAGGCAAAAGACACTTCCATATAAAGTCTTACAGATAATGATGGATGGAGGGAAAGTGATTGATTGGTGTTGCCTATGTTCTAGATACGGCTTTCGAGACCCTTGTTTTGGGCAGATACTCAATTCAGGACCAGATCTACTCTTCAGAGAACATTAGGGTAGCCTAATGGAGGAATATTTACTTCTAGATTTGCTTTGGACACTGCCCAGGGCTCCACAGGAGATACCTAAGCTGATGGATTATGAGTACATGTGTAGATCAAGCTTCACACCCTTTTTAAAATTGATACCTTTAAACCTGCTCTACCCTGACCCTTGCTAGTCATTGACCTTCCACTTCTACCCCTGCCAGTCCTGCTGCTTAATTATAAATGTCTTCATTCTAAAAGTTGTGTGTGTGCAGTTCAGAAATACAGAATCAAAGAATTAAAGGCTAGGATAGAGATAAAAAGCGGGACATGAAATTAAGTTATAGATTGTTTCTTTGTTTCTCTCTAAATTTACTTCAAAATATCATCAGTGTAAGCTAAGCAGATCTGCAGCCACCACTTCCCAGCAGAGGGAATTTATTAATAAGAGCTGTTGTCTTAACCTAGCTCAGAATTTGTGGTGAAATAAGAGAAAAGACTGCTCTAAGAAACCCAGAGCCCAAACATTCCAGAATTTGACCAACCAAAGGTATTTTCAGGTCTGGTCTCCCCTGAAGAGCTCTCTGTCTGTCTCAGGTCGGGCCCAGGCAGCCCTAGATGTAGCGAGTATTGTGTTAAGCAATCATCATGGGAACTGCTCTGAGAGCTCTGGTAGAACAAGCTAAGTTTGCCTTTAGAAGAGCAGGAAGGTGTTTGACTATGAGACTAGGCCTGGAGACCTGCAGGCTGCTTCTCCCCACTATAGCAATCTGTTCAGCTCTGGACTGTTCAGACACTGATAATTCTGTTGGAATGTTGTCATGTAGCCTGCCTACTGATGATGTGATCTGTCACTGGAAGAGAGCACACTGGCCTAGGAGTCAGGCAGTGTGGGTCTTTAATCCTGACTTCAGAACTGCCAGCGTGACGCTGGGCAAATTCTTGTGTATGGGTCTCAATTTCCTCATCTATAAAATGAAAAAAAATGTTTCCCAAGAGTTCTTCAGCTGTTATTCTACTGATGAGAGTTATAGAAGATTGTTCTGGAAATGATAGACCTGAGGCCAATTCATTTTGGGCTGTTCTGGAAGGAAGGAATGAGAATTATAAGGAAAAGTATAGATTCAGTTGTCCAGATCCACCCAGGTTCTTATGGCCACAAAGGGGTTATGGTTATAATTAAAAGATGGAAGAATTATTATAGTTAAAGGTGAGAGATAGAAGAATGACTTAAGTGAGTTCTCATGGAGCCAAATTCTGTCAAGAGTTTTCCTCATTGGATTCTTTTCTTCTTGGGGACTGCAAGTCAGCTGTGGCACTTACTCAGTATATTTCAATTGTTGTTGATGTGGTGACTCATCAGATTCTCAAACAAATGGTTTTTTGTCGACCAGGAGTAAGAGAGCTTGTCCCTGTTGGAAATCCAATGGTGAATGAGCTGAGGAGGGGGCAGCTTCTGTGGAGTATGTGTATTTATCTGTATTCTTTTCCATAGGTACCATTAAATTTGTCTGCCTTAATTTAATGGGAGCTTCTGGGAGCTGCAGAGACTAAAGGGCGAGGGTAAGGCTCTTGTCATCTGTTCAGGCTCCTCTCCTGCCAGTGGAACTTCCTCATTCTCTCCCTCTCCCTCCAGCCTCTTCCCTATTCCAACTTGTATGTATGTTCTTCCGCCTTCTCTTCCCTTTGTGTTTTTTCTTCTGCCTTTCTCAACCACCTTTCCTTCCAGGTCGTTTGAGTCAAGTTGAAGTAGGCAGCTGGTGTTACCCACTTCCTCTACCTGGGGGGCCCAACCTGTGTAATCAGTGCTAGGGGCTTTATTCTAACACTCTGGAACCTCTTTCTTTTTCTTTTCTTTCTTTTTTTTTTTTTTTTTTTTGTGTGTGTGTGTGTTTCCTTTTTTGTTTTTGTTTTTCTCTTCTGTTTCCGTGTAGGTCTCTTTAGTCAGCCTTATAGCTAATGCCCTGGGCTACTCGGAACTAGGTGCCATAAAGTCCCTTAGGACCCTAAGAGCTTTGAGACCCTTAAGAGCCTTATCACGATTTGAAGGGATGAGGGTAAGATACTAAGAGCAGCTGATCCTTCTGCATGCCAGTGGAAACTGTTTAAGCATGCTAGAACTGATCACATGGTGGAAAGATCATTCCAACACGAATTCTGTGATGCAGCTGCTGATTTGATCCTCCACTTTCTCCCCTGCACCTGCCCCGTGCGAAGGGGAGCTGCATTAAGCTGCCTCATCACATTAATATTGGCCCCACCCCCACAACATGCCATCGCAGAACATGTTAACATTGGCTATTCTCATTTGGCCTGGCTTACCTGTAGCACTTGGGGCGGCTTTCTGGGCTGTTGATTTAATAGGGAGAATCACCAGGTGCAAAGAAGGGGAATTGTAACCCATCGGCCCACTGAAAAGCACAGGCTTCAGGCAGACAGCGTGCTGTGCAGGGGTATCAGCCAGGTTGGGACTGTGGCCTTGGAGTCACTGAGAAAGCGGCTGAGAAGGGGCTTGAAGACATGATAGCAGGCCTGGAATTGGGGATGGAGCAGAATTTGGCTTGACCCTGGGAGAAGAAATGCTTTTCTTTCTATTCTGATTCCTCTTATTGCACCTTGTTGTTCTCAGCCCAGTCCCACGAGGACTGGCAGCCTCTGTCTGATAGCAAAGCTTTCCTCCTCACCCCAACCCCTCTGCCCATGCTATATGGTCCCCTATTCTAACACTGTTAAAACAACAACCAGGTATGATGCTAGATGACTGAATATGAGCTAGTTCTCTTGAAATTTCTCGATACCTCCTATTCCTGCCTTGGTGATACTCCACCCAAATCCAACTAGCACAGGGTGTTGTTACCCTGCCAACTTAGAAACAACGTGCCCTCTTTTGGTGCCTTTTTCTTGTCTCTTTTGGTTTAAATAATTGTGTGTTTGTGTACGTGCATATGCGCACACGCACACACACACACAGTCAATTTCCTAAAATCAAGTGGGCAACTGGCTTTGGTGGTAATAGTTGTCCTTTGATAATCAGAGAGGTCTGTTATACTTAACGAGACCAAGAAAACTCATTTCAATTCAGATGTTGAATACATGCAGGAGAGCAAACCAGAGGATATGTTTTTAAATGTGCACATATCAGAATGTAGGAATTAAAATTAAACTGTTGCAATAGTCCACATGAAGCAAAGACTGATTGGAGAAACTAGATACCAGGACAGTGCTGCTTCATTCATTCCTCATCTATAATCCCTGGCCGCTATTCCATGAAGCCACCCACAGTTGTACAGCAAAATGGAAATCGCATTAGGACTTGAGAATTTTATTCTATTATTTTAGTTTATTCAGACAAATGCTTTTTGCAACAAACTCATGTTTCTTCTGTAGCACAGTCACAGTTTGGTTTACTAAATGTAAGCTTTCTGCATCCCTCCTGAAACCATCTGCGGGAAGGGCAGTTCCACATCAGTATAAATTTAATTTTTTTTAACTTAGTATTTTTAAGTCTTTCTCCCACAGATAAGAGGTCATTGTTATGCTCAGGCTAAATGTAGGAAGAGAGAGTGTATAGCACAAGACTCAGTGGTGTATATGGCCATGGTGTGGTTGAAAATGTGGTTAAAATGTTCTTCCCTACTCCCCGCAACCTTTGCACAATTTTCAGAAGAGATTAGATAAATTTTTTAATAAATCATGCTAGTTTTGTTATAGAGTTGATAATCCACTTTGGCGACTGAAAACTGAGGATAAGATGCAACTAAAAGTCTGCTGATGACAATACTTGTAACATTGTACCTGAGCTCAGTAGTCTGTGACCCCCCACATCCCCTAACAGTGATCCTGGATCTCCTAAAAGGAGATTGGTGATATCTCAAGAAAGCACACATTTCCACCCCCACAAAAAAAATGCCTGTCTGATGCTTGTTACGTTTTCCCACTTAGATGTCATTACTGTCGGTCCTATCCCTGTAGCAGACAGAAGTAGTTCTCCTTGATCAGCTGATGTCAATTTGCTCACAAGGCAGTTTTTTTTGTTTGTTTTTTTTTTTTTTTTTGAAACAGAGTCTCACTCTTTTGCCCAGGCTAGAGTGCCGTGGTGTCAGCCTAGCTCACAGCAACCTCAAACTCCTGGGCTCAAACAATCCTCCTGCCTCAGCCTCCCAAGTAGCTGGGACTACAGGCATGCGCCACCATGCCCGGCTAATTTTTTCTACATATTTTTAGTTGTCCAATTAATTTCTTTCTATTTTTAGTAGAGACGGGGTCTCGCTCTTGCTCAGGCTGGATGAGGCAGTTATTTGAATAACCTGGATGCAGGAGCCCTTTCAGTAGCCACACCTTTTCCCTTTAGCTGCTCCTTCTTCCCCCGCCTTCCCTGGACTCTCAGTTCCCATTCCCTCAAAAATGTTTACTTGTCAACTTTCAAGTAGTTTAGAAGCCCAGAGGTCCAGAATGAATGATCAGAACAGTAGAAAGTTTTATTTGAAAAGCATCTACATCAAGGTTTTTTTTTCAAATAAGATAATATGGGCAAGAACAAGTTTGAACCCAAAGCTGGAATTTAAAACAATAAGCATTCAATAAGGGAAAGTTTAGTACAGTAGTGCCACCTCATTTGGTTGACTCTAGTCAACCAGCAGGACTGACCATGGCTAGTTGGGCAGGTAGACCAGGGCTCAGGGATCCAGCCCTTCTGTAGACAAGTAACTGCAAGAAGAAAAGAGTGAATTTGGCTAAGCTTACAGTAAGTTCCCTAGTAATAAACAGAAATAGGTATATATGTTTTATTTAAATGTCATTTTTCTGTGGGGGCATGTTTTCTATTCTTTAGTTTGGGTTCTTCTACATGCCACCATTTGAGAGATTACCCTTAGAAAATTTTAAATAGGAAATCCTCATGAACTGAACACCATCCATGCAGATGGGCTCAACTGTCACTGTGCTGCTCCAATTATAGGCTCAGACCTTCCACTTGAGAGGCCACATAGACCTGAGCCTGTCCTGGAACACTGACTTCAGTCTCCTCTCTCCTTAACCCAAAGACCAGAAAATTGAAGCACTCATGCTATTGGCAAAGGAATACTTAATGTAGTTCTTTGCTTTTCTCTCCTCCATAGTAATCTTCATTTAAAGATTTTGCTGTGCTATTAAATTTTTAAGGGTATATAATAGTATTGCTATGAAACATGCATGCATTTTTGTTGATTGTCAGTATATAGTTGTCCATTAAAGCCATGTTCCCTCTGCCAGATATTAAAATCTAGTTGACATTTTATAGAATTTAATGAGTAACAATAGTGTCCTAGGCATCACGGAGAAGACAAAAATACTGTAGGAATTTGTATCCATTGGTATTTTCTCATCAGTTAAATGAGATTTGTTTCAATTGCTAAGTATAAACTTGCATTGAAAAATAACTTCTTATTGACTACTAGAACCTAGCTTTGAGTAATATTTCCATATCTAGTTTTTAACAATAATGAATTTCATCATAATTAAAGGCAAAGTAAAATAACTAGAGAGTTAGTAGAGAGGAGATCCAATTTATTAAATGACTATCAATGGTAACTTGAATTATCACTTATAATATATCTTTAGTGTGAGAGTTCAAAATAAGAAGTTTGGTTTCTTTCCTTTTGGTTACTGCAAGTAACTGCACAATGACAATTCTGTATGGAGCCTGGTTAAACAATTTCTATTTAACATATTGCAGCTAATGTTCACAGCAAGGAAGAATTACTAGTAAATTTCATCAACTCTGTTTTCTGTTTTATTCATAAAACTAAGGTAAGAAGTTTTTCTTTGGTTATGATTAGTAAAAGAAAGAACATTTGTGTCTTAAAAATTCTATAAAATCAGGCTGGGCGCGGTGGCTCACGCCTATAATCCTAGCACTCTGGGAGGCCGAGATGGGCGGATCGTTTGAGCTCAGGAGTTCAAGACCAGCCTGAGCAAGAGCTCAGGAGTTCAAGACCAGCCTGAGCAAGAGCGAGACCCCGTCTCTACTAAAAAAATAGAAA